>NW_022738194.1:0-4073 GCF_011630105.1 Anneissia japonica
CTTGTTCCTGGGCGACACTGCAACGTTTTGCTTTTTCTATGATCCTCTTAAGTTGAACTATTTGATTATCAAGGTCTGCGATATTCTTCTTTGCATTCTCCATGTTGGTTCGTACTACTTCCAGTTCTCGCTTATTCTTTTCCTCTGCAATGCACGGACTCTGCTGCCATTGTTTAATGCGCTGAGGCAAGAATTCAAAAACACGACTATACAAATGAAAAAAGCATTGAAATAAATTAGAGGATAATCCTTTAAGGTGTATTATGTTTGGTTAGACTAGGCTAGATTGGCTAGACTAGGTTAGACTGACTTGACTAGGTCTAGTATTGCATGGTTGTCTCAGATATTCTTTCCATTTTGGAAATTAGACAAGGTTTTAAAATACATGTAATCATCAGAGAAACCACATGTTTTTTTTCCATGTCTGCTGAAATTCATACAATGCTCTATTTTATTAAAGTCAGATTGACAATAATAATTCCTTTAAAAAATACCTACTTCTGTTTAAAGTAATATAAAAATTATCAACATGAACACAGAAATTAATGTATTTAAAAAATGTGCACCCATAACTTCAGAGCGTAAAATGATTGAAACACTTTTTTATTAATTTTAACCAGCATAAAAATCATGGTACACATTTTTTTTAAATTCCATCTTTAATTTCTTCCTTAAAAGTACAAAGCATTTACCAATTCTCATTAATACATTCTTCACAATATTTTCCACATTCCTCATAATTAAAGTTTTTGCTATACAAGAAGTTTAAATTTTGTGTAAAATGGTTCATACTTAGTAGCCAGTTTGAGGCCGCACTCCTCGCTGCAGTACTTGCTATCCGGTCTCGCAACTTGAGTACAGCTTGGTCCATAGCACTGCTTCCGAACTTCATTTTTCTGCTTCATCTTTTCATCCTTCGCTTCCTTCTGACTGAGCTTCCTTTTTTTGTCTTTCACCTATCAATGACACATCAGAAACCATTAACCATAATCAAACACAAAATGTATTGATGATTAAGTGAGGGGGCAATATACTTAGCTCACAAAATACAGTGATATCAAAAGATTTTTAACCACTTGAGTGTGATTTTTTTTCAATGACAGACGATTGGATGGAGTGAGCTTTTTGTGGTTGTGTGTTCCCAAGTATGCCCTAAATACACAACTGCATACAGATTATGTGGCACCAGGGGTGGCCCAGCTAGGCCCTGTCAGGGAGAAAATATATCCAACTTATTGGTTGAAAAAATAAATCTTATGTAATTCGTAGACTTTACAATTAATTAAGCCTTTCAAATCTTTAAATTGACGGCCTGACCTACTTACACTTACATTCTGGACATCGTACTTCTGTTGGCAAAATCCTGGCGCCACCAAAGACACAATATATGCAGTTGACAATTATAATCTAAAAAAGAAGGAATTTTTGCCAACCTTTTTCTCTTTTCCTTTAACATGTTTGGACTTTTTGTGTTTCTTTTTTAAGGATTCCCTGTCCTTGGCTGGCCTCATGACATAATCAAAATGATCCACCAAGCTGGGGTCGACATCCTAAAAACCACAACATGTATTGTCATTAGTAAGGTCATTACTACTCCAAAATTCAAATTTCTTAATGTTCTACATAGGAAGAAAGTCAAGCAATCTGTTTAATAATTATCAACATTTTTAGTGTAATATGGTTACAATATCACCATTATTAATGTCGAAATATTGAATCCCAACACGATGGCGTGTATTTCAATACTTGGAGTATGTATTATACTTTCTTATCTGAGATTAATCAGTGGACCTTTCGGTTATATCACTATAAAATAAACAGAGAAAAGCTTATATACACTATCCAATTTTGTGTGACAAACATTTGTGATTTTCCCATATACAATAACACCTTGAATAGAAGCCCAATGGGCTTAATCTTGAGAAGCCCATCTCTAATTTAAGCACCCCCACCCTCTTCAGTTTGCAAAAGTTAGCCTCGAAAATACAGTACATACACTCTACATGGATTTCAAAGAAACAAAATAAATAAAAAACATGCTTAGTTTTTTTTTAAAGGCGGTTATACACTTCATGATACAGACTAATGTTACAGTGGCCCTATTTATTGTTTTATAATAGTAATTCCAAAAATTTACAGCATTCATTTAGAAAAGAACCCCCCTCTTTACTTCACAATAGCAGCCTCGAAAGCCCATCTCAAAAGGAAGCCCAACCAAAGTTTGCAAGAAAAAAAAAACCCTTGGCTTCTATTCAAGGTTTTATGGTGGGTATGATATATGACATCATCATGCTCAGATACAGAAGTGATATGACATCATCATCATGCCCATATATAGAAGTGATGACATTATCATTTGTGTAGCCAGAGCTTACTAGGATGAACAAGTTTTATTTATTGTTGAACAAAAGAAGTTATTAACAGGGAGGCAGTAGTCCGAATAAACCAAGGACTTACAACTGTTACCAGGATAGGAAGCTGGCTGGTTTAAGCTAACTTGAATTAGCCTTATGTGCGGTATTGTTATGCTAATGAGCCAGATAAGCACAATCTGCACATGCTCAGAAAAACAAAACTTTCCTTTGCCACACTGCGGCCCGCACTGCGTATCGGCTAGGCGTACAGCTAGGCCTGCCAAGGATTACGGTACGGTAAACAAAGAAAAGGCGTATTAAAATAAAAAATTGGCGTTGTGAGCAATACATTTTAATTTTATATAAGTAGTAAGTATATGAATAATTTTAATGCACTAGTTAGTTGATAACTCATTCTAATTTGTTTTGGGTCTTTTTTCTGCATTTTTATAAGCGGTTAGACATGGCCTAGGCTAGCCAACAAAACAAAATCGCATCAATTTAAAATCAAATTTGTGAACATGCTTGCCTTTTATCTTAAATAGCAGGTGATTTTATTGGTAGATTAGTTTGCTTTTAAGTGTGTAAGTATGATTGATTTACATGCCAAGTGAAATTAGTACCCTTACTTTGCTTTGTTTTACCGTACCGTAATTCTCGGCTAGGCCTAGCTGTACACCAAGCCGATACGCAGTGCGGGCCGCAGTGTAAGAAAAGTTTTGTTTTTCTGAGCATGTGCAGATTGTGCTTATCTGGCTCCTTAGCATAACAACACCGCACATAAGGCTAATTCAAGTTAGACGGCTTAAACCACCCAGCTTCCTATCCTGGTAACAGTTATAAGTCCTTGATTAAACATTGTTGAGTCTGTTGATAAAAATCTGTTATTTCCATCCAGCTGTTTTTACGATGACATAAATTGTACATAATAGTATAATTGTATTTTTAACAGATATATAAATACAGTTCAACCCCTATGGCCCTGGTATTCAACAACTGTCTGCAGGCCAAGATTCAGCCCGCTAAAAATTTTGATCCGTCCAAGCGACATTCCTAAAAATAAATCATTTTGTCCAGCAGATTTTCAATACTTACAGAAAAGGTTATTCAGTTAATAGAAACACGATTACCGACTCTACAAAAGAGTCTGTCTGGCTTTTTCTGAGTGTAGCTCTCTGTATCTATAGTAGCGTAAAGTATCGACATGGGGAAGGGGGAGACTGATTAGATTAAAATAAGGTGTTGAGCGCTGATGTGATGCCTTTTCTAACCACTGGCGGTGCCAACTGCGAAATTCAGAAAGCAGGCCTGTGAGAATATCACTCTGTTGAAAACACTTTATTGTCAAGTAATGCATCTTTAGGAAAATATGTTATGTTGTTGACGTTTTGCAATATAAAAGATAATCATGTGTTGTATTATATTAAATGTAATATTGTTAAAAATGACATGATATATAATGTGAACTGTTAAATAGTAGTAGGCCTACTGTACATGAGAATGAAAAAAATATAATAATGCACACTAAAAATATTATATTAATGAAAGTTAAAATACATATTTTGCCGTTTAAATCTGTATTCACAATTTTATAATCTAAAGAATAATAACTCAGTTTTGTTTTATAAAGAATGTTTATTGCACAAACTTAATTAAAATGAGGGATAAGTTGTAAATAAGTAAATCAAAAATTCATATACTAAAAGAATATAAACTCAA
>NW_022738195.1:0-766 GCF_011630105.1 Anneissia japonica
TATACCACCAGTACCTGTGTTGTTTACACCATTTGGTGCCTTGATGTTCACACCTATTACAAATTAAAAAAAATGTACTGACATACATAGAATACACAAGTTAAAGGTACAAAGTTAGGAGAGTAAAGGCCAACTCAGACAGCGTCGTACGACGCAGCCCGACGCGATTTGTTGTCGCGTCAGGTCTGTGTGAGTTGAACGCAGACGTGATGGTGTGTGTCGGGGGCAGTCGCGTAGTAGAATATTAAACATGTTTAATATTTCTCACGACGGCTTAAGACTGTCCCCGACGATAAATCGGGTCGGGCTGCGTCGGCCGACGCTGTCTGAGTTGGCCTTAACCCACAACTTGTAGTGTCATTGTGCTGAATTATAAATGGGCATGGTATGTTCATGAAGATTTATCTAGTTTTAAGAATCCTTTCAATATCTTGTCTTGTACATTGCTTTGTTACTGTCTATATTACTTGTTTGAAATATTATTATTATGCAATGAAAATGGATTAAACTAGAGAGAAAACGTGAGAGATGAAGGCAGTAATACTGAAGCAGCTGTAAAGATTTAGTAGCTTCATGTTCACAACAAAAATATTTGTTTTTCAATTTACAAACTGAACAAGATCACAATTTTGTTGTAGACTGAATTTTAGAGAGATCAAAACAATGGCTTGCCTTCTGTGCAGTAATGTCCAGGATCACATGGACCACTAACACTATCCATTCCAGGCGATTGGCAATATTTTCCACCTGTACACCGAGTACAATC
>NW_022738196.1:0-858 GCF_011630105.1 Anneissia japonica
TGCATAAAAATTATTGAATTTAAAAAATGTGTACCCGGATTTTTAAACGAAAAAATTATAATAAAAACAATAAAACACTTTCAGTGACTAGAAGTGTTTCTATCATTTTCCGCTGTAAACTGATGGGTAGACATTTGATTAATACACTAATTTCTATGTTCAAGTTGATAACTGAAACAAAGACTATTCCATTGAAAGTTTGAAGTTTTTCGGAAAAGTACTCGAAATATGGCGGAAAGTCAAAAATTTGCACTAAGTGCTCAACTCGGCGAGATGAGCACTTTTGTGCAAAAAGTGACAATGTTAAAAAGTTGAGTCAAATTGTAATTTTTTTGTTAGGCACGGTGAGATAGCCTAAAACAAAGACTATTTCATTGAAAGTTTTAAGTTTTTCGGAAAAGTACTCGAAATATGGCGGAAAGTCAAAAATTTGCACTAAGTGCTCAACTCGGCGAGATAAGCACTTTTGTGCAAAAAGTGAAAAATGTTAAAAAGTTGAGTCAAAATGTAATTATTTTTTGTTAAGCACAGTGAGATATTCTGAAACAAAGACTATTCCATTGAAAGTTTGAAGTTTTTCGGAAAAGTACTCGAAATATGGCGGAAAGTCAAAAATTTGCACTAAGTGCTCAACTCGTCGAGATAAGCACTTTTGTGCAAAAAGTGACAATGTTAAAAAGTTGAGTCAAAATGTAATTTTTTTTTGTTAGGCACGGTGGGATAGGCTGAAACAAAGACTATTCCATTAAAAGTTTGAAGTTTTCCGGAAAAGTACTCGAAATATGGCGGATAGTCAAAAATTTGCACTAAGTCCTCAATTCGGCGAGTTAAACACTTTTGTGCAAAAAGTGACAATGT
>NW_022738197.1:0-2332 GCF_011630105.1 Anneissia japonica
AACAATAATAACAATAATAACAATAATAATAATAACAATAATAACAATAATAACAATAATAATAACAATAATAACAATAATAACAATAATAATAATAACAATAATAACAATAATAATAATAACAATAATAACAATAATAACAACAATAATAATAACAATAATAACAATAATAACAACAATAATAATAACAATAATAACAACAATAACAACAATAATAATAACAATAATAACAACAATAACAATAATAATAATAACAATAACAATAACAATAATAACAATAATAGCAATAATAATAATAATAACAATAACAATAACAATAACAATAACAATAACAATAACAATAATAATAATAATAATAATAATAATAATAATAATAATAATAATAATAATAATAATAATATGAATATGGATTTATATAGCGCAAATAAACGAGGTCTCTATGAGCTCGGAACTAGATGTTGCACTTTTCAATAACTTTCTCCTCCCTTGAGGGTCACTCCATTGAGGTATCCTCTGTAGCACTTTCATCGTCATCGTCCACCCCATGTATAAATTCCAGTTGGGACCAATTGGAAATCCTTATTGGTCCTACTGGTTTCCAACTGGTCTAACTGGTACAACTGGAATTCCAACTGGTACAACTGGTCTCCCGAACTGGTTTAACTGGTCCAACTGGCCTATCCAACTGGTTGAACTGGTCTAATTGGTAGTACCAACTGGTTGAACTGGTCCAACTGGTCTATTCAGTAGGTCCAGTTGGTCCAACTGGTCTACCAAATAGGTCCAGTTGGTCCAACTGGTCTCCCCAGTAGGTGCAGCTGGTCCAACTGGTCTACCCAATAGGTTCGGTTGGTCCAACTGGTCTACCCAGGTCCAGTTGGTCCAAAACTGGTCTACCCTATGTATTGGTTCAACTGGTCTACCCAATAGGTCCAGTTGGTCCAATTGGTCTGCCAAATAGGTCCAGTTGGTTCAATGGTCTCCCAATTGTGTTCTCATATAACATATACCAACAAATGTGCCCTACCTTCCTCTTCAGTATAATGCAAATGTTGTCAAACTAAGTGTTTTAGTTGTCCAACGCTCGAAGATACAAAATGAAAAAAACTTCAATATACATGCAACAGAAATTACGTCGTCGTCTGTTTTTCATAATCCGTTTTTCAACATGCGCCTGTCTGTCGGCTCCAGCAGTGTTGATTAAAAAAAAGAAATTAAAAAGCAAAGAAACTGTTGTCAAACTAAGTCTTTTAGTTGTCCAACTCTCGAAGATACAAATTTAACAATTTCAGTTCTCATCTTCTGGTTATCACAATCTTTCAACATGCGCCTGTCTGTCGGCTTCAGCAGTGTTGATTCACAAAAGGAAATTCAAAGGTAAAAAAAATTGCTCAAAATTCCATAGCCAGTACTTCGGCTATTCATTGGTAACTTTTTACCGCTGCCGCCATGTGGTATAGTTGTCCCTCTGTAGACTATACACAAATATAAAGCACAAGTTCTGGTCTCTCGGTGTTCAATCTATACTTTTATTCAGATTTCACGCAATCTAACAAGCAGAGCAGATATGTACAAGCTGTTTCTATAAAGCAGTGACAATTCTAACTAACTAATCAAGGAGGGAATCTTAATTATTATACTGGGTTTTATTCCCTCCCCTTATTCTACACTTAATTTACTAAATACTTAATCTAATTGGTAGAATCTTAACTTAGTCATCCCTCATTTAGATCCTAGTCCTCACCACAGTATCACCACAGTGGTCTCCTGGTAGTTCTGTGTTTGGTACCACCTTAAAGGTCATTAACCAGGAGGACATTATCACAGGCTGTAACGGCGATGTGGTTAAAAGCGACTTAGTTTCCAAGTCACTATTGACTGGAGAATTCAAATATTATGTGCTTATTGATGGTACCGTCCGTAAATTTCCGGTTGGTGTTTTAGATGTTAATACTTCCTTTTTAGTTCCTATGCATGTAATGCAATAGGAACTATTGTAATCACTCTGTCACATTTCTTTTGTTTTTTATTGTGTGTAGTATGTGTGTGCGTATGTGTGTAGACATTTATGCAAATGTGCATGCGTCAAAGAAAAGTTTTCCGACATTTTGTTTTACATCGCGATGCGAAGTTCGATGTGGATTTTCTGCAGAGTTCAGTCAGGGCTCACGCTAACCGATCGGCAAGTCGGCATGCATGAAACAATTTTGGTTTTACGGCAAAAAAATCAACTGCTGTGGCATAGGTATTTTGAAGAAGGCCTAAAATAAAACAAAAAGGTTTTAATACTTGCTGAAATACATCGTTTTTTTCATTTAGATCTCCATTTTTC
>NW_022738197.1:4185-6349 GCF_011630105.1 Anneissia japonica
ATACGTATGTATATACGTATAATATACATGCGTATATATATATACACACACGCGTATGTATGTACACGCGTATATATGTACGCGCGCGTATATACATATATATATAATGTATACGTAGTATATATATACGTATACATATAGGTGTATTATATATATGTGTATATGTATGTATATGTACGTGTATATATATACACGTATATATATATATATATATATATAGGGCCTATATACTTTTTAAGTCATGTATCATGCATAGGAACGTTGACGCCTGCAAGGCTCTGGTTTTTTGTAGGAAAAGTTACCATCCTATCTATGAAGAATCCTGTTTCTGGGAAACATGAAAGGAGTAAGTAAGCCACTTGTTGTATGTGATCCCTTGTCTGGCGATGTAAATATAGACATATTACTCGCAGAACAACAAAGCGATCAATCGTTGGCGAAGATTCGTGATTGTGTTTGGAACAATACAACAAAGAGATGTAAAAGGGGTATTGTAACTCATCCAAATAACGACGTCGTCGGCGGCTCTAATGGGTGCCACGCCCACTTTTTCGGACACCGGTATCTCAAGTATTGGTCCGATTGAGCTGAAATTTCGGATTTTTCTTAGTTACTAAACTTACAACAAACCCTGAAAATTTAAGCAAAATCCAAGACGGTGACTTCCGCTGTCACTTTGAATTGGCATGGAATGACCATTTTAAGCAAGTTGTCGTACCGTCTAACCTTGAGAAAAAAGTTATTGCGCACGAATCTATACTTGGAGGCCACCTAGGTATTAAAACGACTATTAGTAAAGTAACTTCAATTTCTTTTGGCCTGGAATTAATGCAGATATTAGGCGCTATTGTAACTCTTGTGATATTTGTCAGCGAACAATACCTATTGTTCCTGGATTATGGTGAGACCTCGCAGTGAGCGGATGTGTCTAAGCGGTGCTCCGTAGGCCTGTATTACAACGTATTTAAATTCTACCTCACCCGGGAAATTCAAAGGATATCGGCCACTGCTGTGGAGTCTCGAGGGCATTACTCAAGCCTAAAATATTGTGCAATATTCCACGTTACATCTCGATGAAACTGGACTTCTTTAATCTTCTGGAGTCGATATTTTATATTTTAGCTAACCAACCATCGAATTGTACAGTATCTGATTCAATTTTATTATTTTAGTGAAATTTTGATGGCATTTTTTATCGTGTTTGCTGTGTATTTTTAATGTTTGTGATTCTGTTGAATTTCGATGGTTACTTTCTCGTATGGCCTTTCATTAGAAACAGTGGTACTCATAACCATCACTTGGACATATTTTGACGAAGCCATTTTGGTGAATTACATTTTGGAATAAACTGCTCTTGGAAATTTTACACCGCTACCTCAAGCCATTATGACGATGAATTCTTTTAAACAATGACGAACTGGACACACCTGGTTTCATTGTTATTGATTCGATGAGCTGCTGTTCCTTGCTGTTCCTGTGAATTTTGTGATCTTTTTACTTGAGTTTTTTGCTGTTATTTGAATCACGATTATTATTGGGGTTGGAATTCCTTGCTTCGTTTGTAATATATATGGTTACCATTAACTTTATTTTAAATTTGTAATTGTTTTAAAATGTGGATGCACTTTTACTATCTAGCAATGGTAGTATCGACTTTAACGTTTAACGAAAGGAGTGTTCGAAATAAATCCATCGAATTATCAGCGTACCTTGCCCTCCATAAGGTGGACATTCTCATCATAACGGAAAGCTGGCTCACAGACGAAGATCTTACACCGAATCTTGGCATTCCATCACAGTACCAGATAATGCGGAAGGATAGAGTCAACAAGAAGGGAGGCGGCGTTCTAGTTGCTGCTAACAATGACATTGTTCCTGTTCACATAAACTTTAATTCTGCAAATCCATTTGAAGTTGTATGTTTTTCTGCAACTGCTGATAACTGTAAAATGCTATTCATTGCATGTTACTGTCCACCAAACATGCCTGTTGCATTTTGGAATAGTTTCAGCAATGATTTTCTTGTTTCTCTTTTACCTGAATTACCCTTTTTTGATTGTTTATTTATTGTTGGTGATCTTAATACAAACTGGGATCAGCCTAACTGTATCCCCCAATCCTTTAATGATGCACTGGATGCACTTAACTGTATACAATTAGTTAA
>NW_022738197.1:6365-7628 GCF_011630105.1 Anneissia japonica
CTAGGCCTAATCCAAATGACCATACAATTGGAACAACGATTGACTTGGTATTTACAAATAGGCCAGAACTAATATCCTCACTTTGTATTATTGATAATCCTGTTGAAAGTGATCATCATGCTGTTCCTTTTAGTATTTGTAAAACTAACTTTTATACTAAACAAATAATTAATAGTTTCTTAGCTTATCGTAAAACTGATGTTGACCACCTTCAACAACTTTTCCATTTTGCTCCTTGGGGAATTTTTATTAACAATAATGTTGATGATTCGTGGGAAGGATTTCTTGATATATATGATGCTGTGATACGGGACTGTGTTCCACGTCGTACAAAAAAAAAGAACAAAAATCACCCCTGGGTTACTGATGACATAAAGAAAGTTATTGCAAAGAAACACAGATTATTCAAAAGGGCCAAGCGCCAAGGCAGTACTGTTGCATGGGAGGAATTTAAAAGAGTCCGTAACAATGTCAAACAGTTGTGCCAGAAATCTTATTATGATTATGTGAACCGTTTGTTTACAGGGGATAAAACGCGAAAAGCTTTTTGGCGTTTTGCTCGTGAACGTAAACGTTCACCGGCTCCCACTTCGTTTGACATTAATAGGACTGTTAGTTCAAATAGTTTCAATAATTACTTTGTTTCAATATTTAATCCTTCGAAAGCCTCTCCCACGGATCCTCCAATGTGTTCCATTCCAATACCTGAACTTTCCTCTATAAATTTTGATATTGTTGATGTGAAATCTAGTTTAAGTAATCTTGACATCAATAAATCCCCCGGCCCAGATGCCGTACACCCGTATATACTTAAAACGGCATCTGATGTACTTGCTTCCCCTCTCTATAATTTATTTAAATTAACTTTAATGAAAGGTAAATTACCATCTTCCTGGAAGATCTCTCATGTAACTCCAATTTTTAAATCTGGAAAAAAAAACCTCAATTTTAAATTACCGACCGGTATCTCTGACACCGATATGTTGTAAAATTCTTGAGAAATTTATCCATTCTGCTATATTTGAACATGTTAAGTCAAATTGTCTTGTCACAGATGTTCAACATGGATTTTACCCTTCCCGCTCGTGTGTTACACAGCTAACTAACCTCCTCCATAATTGGGCATCGTCATTGGACAAACCACGTCCTCCTAGAATTGAAGTTATTTTTTTGGATTACTCTAAAGCTTTTGATAAATTGCCCCATAACATTCTACTCCACAAACTTGCTACACAGTTTAACATTAGAGGGAAAATATGATCT
>NW_022738197.1:8091-13329 GCF_011630105.1 Anneissia japonica
ACTATTAACCATACCTTAACTTGGGATGACCATGTAAAAAATATTACAGCAAGGGCAAATAGGATGATTGGTTATATTGCAAGTATTGCCGGAGGTACTTCATCAGCGGCTATATTTGCATTATATCAAGCTCTTATTATTCCTATACTTGAATATGGCATTCCCACTTGGCTTCCCCAAACTTAAAAGTTGACTGATAGAATCGAATCTGTACAGCGTAGAGCCACACGTCTAGCATTAAAGCAGAGACGTGGGGACATGGATTATGTTCTTAGATTAGAACAACTGAATTGGCCTCGTTTATCGAGTAGAAGAACTTATCTTTTAATATCACTTGTATGTAAAACACTGATAGGTTCCATGGACTGTAAAAGCATTCGTGAAAATGTATGCGTCAATACTCGACGACAAGAAACTTTAAGCTTCAAGCATTTGTATGCTCGAACTAATTGTCTTCATCACTCTGTAATACATGTTTTTCCGCGATTGTGGGGAGAAATTTCCAATGAAATTAAAGACTCATTTCTTGTTGATTCTTTCCCTACTTTCCTGGTTAAACTGAGAAAAAGTCTGTTTTAAAATACATGCGATTTTTTTTTTTTTTGTTCCTCCCCCACCCCTTTTTTTAGATAAAGTTTTCTATGTAATAGATTTTGATATCTTTTTAAATATTTTATATGTTTATCTTGTATATAGTATTTATTTTATGTGGAACTGGGTGAGTGGGAAACACTGACATTAGTCACAGTGATTAAGTTCGCTTTAGTGTTTCCATCCAGCTCACCCAGTTGATTTTATGTGTTTTGTCTGTTTTAATTGGAAATAAAAGAATAAGAATAAGAATAAAGATAGTCACAAAGGTACCACTTTGAATTATGCCCTTAATCAATATCCCATCTGATAAAGTAGCAATTGATATAGTGGGTCCAATAACACACTGTTCTGAAAGGGGGCACCGTTTATACATACTTGTTCTTGGTGACTATGGCATGCGATATCCCGAAGCGCTACTTATGAAATCAATCGAAGGCGAAAAAGTCCCGGAAGAATTGATGAATATATATGCAAGGTTGGGATTTCTAAAAGAAATTCTAACAAGGGAACTTAATTTACAGCTAGTGTAATGAAAGAGGTTAACAGACTACTCTATAACGCCATTTACTACTACTCCGTACAATCCCAAATGTAATCGTTTAGTAGAGAGTTTTAACGGCACTCTTAAAAGTATGTTAAAGAAAATGTATGAAGAGCGCCCAAGGAATTGGTACAGGTATATTGGTGCACTGCCGTTCGCCTATCGTGAAACCCCGCACGACAAACCCCGCAAGACAGTACCGGATTTGCACTCTTTGATTTAATGTTCGAAAGAACAGTGCGTGGTCCCATGACTATTCTCAAAGAATTGTGGACAAAGGATTCGGAGAAGCTTGAAGAGAAACATGCTTATCAGTATGTTCTGGATTTACGCGAGAAACCTGAATGTACTTGTAAATTAGCCCAAGCAGAATTGTTCAAATCTCGAGAACGGTATAAGTCTCATTACAAAATAAAAAGACGTATGACGTCAGTATGATGTCGGTGATGAAGTACTATTACTTTTGCCCGACGACAATAATAAACTTCTTATGCAATGGCGAGGTCCTTTTCCGATTGTTGAAAAGAAAAAAAAACATGATGAATTACACAGTAGATCTGGAAAACGGATACAAAACGTTGTGTATTAATATGTTAAAAAATAACTTAGGCGATCGAAAGAACCAGAAATTTTCTCGCAAGGGCAAGCCTTAAGTTCGGAAGGTGAATTGGCATGCGTGTCCGTTATTGAGTCTGAACCACAAAGTGTCGACACCTATGAAGAAAGGAATAATTTCGATAGTATCCATCTGCCCGTCATAACGTCCAAGGAAGGCGTAAATGATGTTAAAATAAACCATGAACTAACAACACCACTATTTAACGAAGTTAAACTATTGTTAATGGATTACCAGATTATTTTAAATGACATTCCGGCAAAACTAATCTTGGCGAACATATATTGTGTTAATAGGTGGTAAACCAGTTAGGAGGCGACCATACCATATTCCGCATCCTCTTAAAGAAAATGTTAAAGCTGAAGTTGATGAAATGATGAGAATGGGAATTGTCGAACCCAGCGATAGTCCTATGCTAGTCCATTAGTGATCGTAAAAAAGAAAAGAAAAGAAAAAAAAAAAACAAAAACCAGACGGTAGCAATAGGTACTGTGTAGATTATCGGTTACTAAATGATAAGTCAGTATTCGACGTAGAGCTCGTGTCGGATCAAAACTAGATCTTCGCAAAAATTGCGAAAGATCAATATTTCTCTAGGTTACACTTCACAAAAGGTTATTGGCAAGTGCCTATGAAAAATGAAGCTAAACACATGACCGCGTTTATTACACACCACGACCTGTTGCAATGGAATACCATGAAATTTGGCTTGGTCAACTCAGGAGCTAGTTTTAGCCGAAAACTATTTAAAGGCACAGATAATGTGGATAATTACATCGATGATGTGCTTATTCATAAAGTTACATTTAGAGAGCATATAGAACGATTATCTGAAGTAATAAAACGCTTGCGAAAAGCAAACATAACCGCCAAACACGTGCAACAATGTCCACAATCGAAATGAGTGTTTGTTGTGAAACTGATGATTTGAATTTTACTTTGGAAAGTTTTAAGAACAAGTTTCTTAAGGCAATTTTTCATGTAATATCTCAGCGTAAAGCTAATGTTAAGGCTAAATACCCATAGATAAAACATCAACTAATTAAGTGATCTAGGAAAAAGAATGTATTGTCTAAAGCAGTTAATAAAGTTAGTAGCTCTGAAAAAGTTGTGAAATATTATACCAGAATAAAAAGATCCAAGTCTAATGACAATGGGACATCTTTTTGGACCATTATTAGGAAATCTAAATCGAAACCCGTGGCTCTTTCCTTTGAAATCACTGAATGTACAATAGATGACCCATTGCTAATGCTTTTAACGATTTTCTAAAGCCATTTTTGCAAATAAAACGTGCATTATGATGTCCCCGGTGTAGGTAATGGGACCCACATTTGTCTTCAAACTTTGGTATCTATACTAATCAGTAAAAGTGATGTCCTAAGGCTTATAAATAACTTGAAACAAAATAAAGCTCCCGGTCATGACTGTATCACTTCTTCCAAGCTAGCTGGAACTTAGTGAGCCTCTTGCTAGACTTTTCAATTTATCACTTCAAGCTAGAGTCATTGCCGCTTAATGGAAAAGGGCCAATTTGACTCCTATCCATTAGTTTTGAGACATTAGTGTAATTGATAACTATCGTCCAATTTCGTTATGTTCGGTTATCGGCAAACATTTAGCATTTGTCGTTCTTGTTGATCATTTTGGGTTATTCATCCCAATTTTGTTTACTGCCTTTTGATTCTGTCAATTTGCATTTTGTAACAATATTCTATTAAAACAATTTAATAATAAATGCTATACCGCCACCTATGGGCGATGATTTAAGTTGTTGCTATGTGAGCATTAAATGGCGCACGCCACGAAGTGAAGTATATTTTATCGTTCGTGTTTTCTTAAGCCTGGTTTCCTGTTGACGTAAGAAGGTAGATTTACTTACGATTACGTCGTTTTATCGTAAGAAAATGCGATTTGACAGGAAACCGATTGCGACTGGTGCGTTGTGAGATCGACGTAACGTAAGCTAAAATCGTCGCAAAACAGTTTTGGACAGGAAACCGACGTATTGAATTTTCATGTGATACGTCGATTTTCCACTATTTGACAGGAAACCGCGATTTAGGTACCTTTTGTTGAATGAACTCGCATACGTTGCGTTGCAAGCGATTCTTAAGTCAACTTTTCATAAGAAACGTAAGCGGAAACGTATGCTGTCTGTATATCTTGCCTAAACAACAACATTGTCGACGAACTAGAACTCTCATTGACATACGTATTGATAATAAAATGGTTAAAAAGGGGTGTTTCGTCTAGAAACTATTGTTTGAGAGAGCATTTTATTTTTTATATTTCTACTTGAGGGTGCTAGATTTGAGTGGGTAATTCGGATCTCACCGCTGAATTCAATGCAACACATCATAATTTTTCTCTAGTATTCACTGGGTTTTACCGTTTAAAACCATACCTGATGTTAATGAATTTCGTTAAGATTTTATGTAAGTATTTAAGAATTGTTGCTTGATTGCAACATAACTGTTAGTATCTTCAAAGTATTAATTTAGCACATAGCCTATATAGCCTATGTAACACTCTGGTTAGGCCTAGACTGTCTCACGTGTATGCGGATAGCGGCGTGCTGTTTGAGCAGTAGACTAGCTCTGCCTAGGCTTGTCGCTGTAGTTTGACATTTATGCGTTGAATGATTCAGTTTAAAATAAGTTACTATGATTGAATAATTTTATACATTATAAGATTTGTGTGCTAATGCATTCTATATAATTCATGATGAATTTTAATGGGTTTTTGTAGGAACTAATTTATTTAAATATACTATATTATTTTCCTTTGTTCAGTAGGAAAGCATGGTTTGTGTGGCGCATTGATTTCCATTTATAATTATGTAATGAGGCTTCTTTATCCATCATGCTTGGTACAGGCTTTTTATATGCTCTATTGTTTATACTGTACTTATCTTAATTCCATTCAGACTGTTTACCACAGAGAACATTGAACTGATGTACTGTTCTGATTTAATGTACTGTATAGTTGGAGAGATAAGTCGTAAGTTTATAGTCCAGTAAACTTTGGTTGGTTGCATTTTTTTTTTGCTATATTTAAAAAAAAAAAATTAGATATGATGTAGAGTAAACATAGATAAATCAAAAAAGTATGTGCAACATTTTTTTTTTCATACGTAAGTGGGGTTGCCAGCCTTTTCAAAATGGCCGCCATTTTTTCCTAAAATTGTCACCATTATTGTAAATTTATATCATTAAAATGCAGTATTCAATTGGAAATCCACTCATAACAATGACAGCAACAGTTAACTAAATATTGTACACATGTTTTAGCTATTAAAATTTAAAATGGCTGCCATTTTCCATTATTTTAGCTTTTTAGCATACATATTAATATAATAACAACCGATCTGTACTGTAAAACGAAAACGTGTGATAGAGCTAGTTATATGCAATTGCCATATGCTGTTAATGGTTATTACCATAATATATATGTAATATATATATAATATATATATATATATATA
>NW_022738198.1:0-918 GCF_011630105.1 Anneissia japonica
TACGGTACAATTTGTCGGGGAGAAAAAATTTATATGTATTTTCTACCTCTGCTATTTTCTAATTTTCCCCCAGAAATTTTGAGCGACGTCCGACTACGCCAAATTTTTTTCATCGGGGCCCCCTGTCGGGCAAATACTTGCGCCATTCCTGTATCTTATGTCAAACACAGATAATAATAATGGTAATAGTTGGAGACTTATAGCGTATAATACGTGGTCTCCATGCGCTGTACAGAAAACAAAAACGCAAATTCTCTGCTATCTAGGTCAATTAAGCTAACCAAAAGCTAAAAAAAAAAAAAAAAAAAAAAAAAAAAAAGAAAAAAAAAACAGAAAAAAACAAAACAACAAAAAAAAAAAAAAAAAGAAAAAAAAAAGAAAAAAAAACTGAAACAGACTAACTGACAGGAACCAACACTACCGCACCGTTCACCTCAACACCTGCAATTTTAGACCACCGACAAGCAGTGGTTAGCAGGTATATGACTAACAGTTGTTTGTATAGTGTTGGCATCTGGCCTAGCCTTTCCTAACAACGAAAGTTAAAAACTAACAGAAAACAGAGACAAATTAAAAAGAAAGGAAAAGGTGTGATTTAAGGCTCTGCTTGAAAAGAGAGAGCGAGGAAGACTCCTGAATGTAGATGGGAATTTCATTTCAGAGCTTAGAAGCTGCAACCCGGAAAGACATACTCCGTATTTCAAGTGGCATGCACCCTGGAGTAAAACATGTATGCCGGCTTGCGGTAGACCGAAGTATTCTGTGTAACAGGTTGCTAAGCGAAGATGGATTAGGTCACACAAATAAATAGATCGGAAACGACATAATTAATCCCAAACTAAGAAATCTGAGTTTCCCAATTAGGAGCGGATTAATGGAGAAATGTAGGTAGGGGCCGTGCGAGATGCGAAACACCTC
>NW_022738199.1:0-1248 GCF_011630105.1 Anneissia japonica
ATAACAGGTGGGCCAAAAAGTTAACAGTATGGACGCCATACGGACACAAAAGAAAAAGAGGAAGACCTAACAAGAGATTAAGTGATCTTTTCCAAAAGGAATGACTAAACATTATTTTTATGAACGTAGGTACTGTATTTTTAATTGTAAATTGTTAACCTTATAAATCAATTAAATACAAATTTTTCTATCCATAAAGCTAGGCTTCTCCCACGGAACCCACCAGATCTTTTCCCTTGGCTCTAGTGGCATATCAAGTCTTGAAATGGGCGTGGTCATTGGTGGCGCAAAGGTGAACTAGTTGCAGGGTCGCAAAATAAGGTGATTTTAGGTGATTTTTAACTACTTGCAAGTGGTTTTTAGGGGAGGGGCGAATGTGGGGGAACAAGTAATTTTTGGAACGTGTGTCTCTCCACCCACCCCTCCCCCGGTTCCCAGGCAATGCTTGAGCCTCGTCCGAATGCAAATTATTAGCTCAAAATAGGAAATTTTAAAGTAATTCGTACATAACTCACACAGGCTGTTGTTCGAACAAGTTGATCTTTTTTCCGCTTGAACTAGCATTGGTTCGAAGTGGCATCCACTAATTGACTGGTTCCCCAGCTAGTTATGCCACAGACATGTTGGTGAATAAAATGATTTTTAGGTTAAAATTTCCATGACAAGCTAGGGCCTATTCATCTTTGAACTAGGGCCAGGCCTAGGCTAGACCTATTTGTCAACTTTCTTTCAGGAGGACTTCGTCCCGGATTTCGTACTTATAAACTATTATAAAATATTGAACACGAATAACAGCTGAAAATGGAAGTTGAATTTTCGCATATAATTATGTACAAAGCCGAGAAAACCTATTGTAAATTATGGCCTAGTTATACACTACGCCGATCGTGTTGGCAAGTTGAATAGGTCAAAGGTCAATATATCAAAATCAAAGGTCAGAGAATTTATGTCACTTAATAAAATAATTATACAACTTAGTAAAAAGTATGCAAATTCAAAATCATTTATATAATTATAAATTCAAAGAAAATTGCAAATTTTGGATGAAATGTAACTATGATAGGTCAAAGGTCACAATTTCAAAGTCAAAGGTCAAAATATTTTGTGTCACTGGAATGCTTATTTAATTTGCATCAAAATAAAAACAACTTGTTATGGAACATTTTCAACAATAAAAAAAATTTTACAGTTTATTTGTAGTAGAGTCTAATTTCTTTCATATACAGCAAACTCTCTGACTACAATGCA
>NW_022738200.1:0-1476 GCF_011630105.1 Anneissia japonica
TGCCCCCTAGAAGGAGGCACTAGGCCGGTTCCCCCGAGAGGAAACCGAGCTAGTTCAGATCCGACAGCAGGAAGTATTCAACGGAATAGCAGTACCTGTCTTACCATCGGCAGTAACCCGTCACCCCGTGCGGCATCGAAGCTGCGCGTTCGGGAACGAACGAAGCTAAGGACGAGGGATGATCGAAAACTTACCGGCACTGCGACTCGGGGATGTACTGGGACTTGGCATCGCGAATTGGTAAACGATTGCTCCTCTTGAAACTTGAATGACGATGGTGGATCCTCGTCTGCGCTTATGTAGGAGTCTCCTGCACACAGTCATGTGTAAAACGATACATATTTCATGACGACATCGTGCATCAGCTCGACAGGTAACGATGACGTCAAGGGTCCAGTACCTGCTGGGGCAATATTCGGTTAAGAAAAAATAAATGCATACACCGACAAAAAAATAAATGCATACACCGATCGGCACCGATAACGTCATGGGTGCTGTGTTGGTTCAAGTACCCCATATTGCCTGTAATGTGTATTATGTTGTAAGTGATGACAAAGAAAAGACACAGACACGTACTTACGGCTTTTATTACATCCGCTCGTGTTGAACAGAAGACGTCATCGTTCCCCAATTGCTTGTAATGTGTATGATGTTGTAAGTGATGACAAAGAAAAGACACAGACACGAGTTTAAGGCTTTTATTACATCCGCTCCAGTTTCGCTCTAGTTGCACAGAAGACGTCATCGTACCACCAATTGATTGTAATGTGTATTATGTTGTAAGTGGTGACAAAGAAAAGACACAGACACGTGTTTACGGCTTTTATTGCATCCGCTCGAGTTGAACAGAAGACGTCATCGTACCCCAATTGCTTGTTATGAGTATTATGTTGTAAGTGATGACAAAGAAAAGACACAGAGACGAGTTTAAGGCTTTTACTACATCCGCTCCAGCTGAACAGAAGACGTCATCGTACCACAGGTCGTCTGTAATGAATAAAATTGGTTAAAAAGAAAAGACACAGACACGTGTTTACGGCTTTTATTGCATCCGCTCGAGTTGAACAGTTGACGTAATCGTTCCCCAATTGCTTGTAATGTGTATTATGTTGTAAGTGGTGACAAAGAAAAGACACAGACACGTGTTTACGGCTTTTAATACATCCGCTCGAGTTGCACAGAAGACGTCATCGTACCACAGATCGTCTGTAATGTATATTATGTTGTAAGTGGTAAAAAAGAAAAGACACAGACACGTGTTTACGGCTTTTATTGCATCCGCTCGAGTTATAACGCCCTCTCGAGTTAACAACGATGACGTCACCAGACTTCGTGTTGATCCGCTCGAGTTACATCGCCCTCTTGAGTCTGCTCCTATGTCTGCATCTCACGTCCCAGCACAGGTCCTCCCATGCCAGTGTCAGCCGTCGATCGTTGGCTGAGCAGAGTAGCTACATTTCCTTGCTTATATTCCCT
>NW_022738201.1:0-1823 GCF_011630105.1 Anneissia japonica
CTAAAGATATGACGCTCGACAATGAAACAAAACAATTAAATTTCGAAATTATGAAGACTTTAACGCAGAATCACTTGTTCAAGAATTACTTGAAAATAAAGTACTTTATGAAATAAATACTACTGCAAACGATATTATAGAATCTGTATGGATGAAATAGAAAGATTCCTTCCTAAACATAAGTAATAGAGATTCCTTCCTAGACATAAGAAAAGAGATACATGCAAAGAAACTATGAGATAAATAAAGAACAAAAGTATATTTACAGGCGTATAGGAGATCGAGAAATAACGTAACTAGTAAATTAAGGAATTCAAGGACAGAATATTTCCCTAATATTGAACGAAATCACAAAAATGATTCAAAAAAATTATGGAATGAGATGAAGAAACTCACCGGTAAAAACATACACAAACATATTACTAATCCCAGGGAACAGTGAACTGTTCCCTGCTAATCCACATATCAGGGAACAGTGAAATTGTTATTTCAATGTTCCCTGCAAATATCGACTGTAACGATTTGTAACCGAGTCAACTCAGGGAACAGTGAAATTACTGTTCTCTGGGTTTATCAATATGCGTTACTGTTGCCAGAAAAAGCAGCATTTTTTCATTAAAAAATATTACATTTTTTACTGTATACGGAAAATGCTATAATATAAAATATAATTCATGTAATTATAATATTACTATATACATGACTATTATAACAACATGTGTTGCCAGGTTTATTTCAAGTATGTTAAACTCAATATTATACTGCATTGCATGTAAATCAAACAATTTAACTTTCTGAAAACCAAACAACTTCAAACACCACTCTGACAAAAGCAATCCATGATAAATTCGCTTTCAACGACGAGTTATGATTTTCAACTTAGGAAGACTCAATTTAATTGTTGAATTCACCATGAAAAGTTAATTGTGCCATATACAATTGGATGTTAAAGTTCCACTGTTTAGTGGAAAAGCATGTGGAGGTTGAAGAACATCTTCATCTGACTTGTCAACAGTTTAGTAGCCTACAGTATACTACTGCGTCTTGACAATTCTCTAGAAAATAGCTTTACATCTTTTGCTCAGATTTCGGTTGGTTTAGATAACTAACTCACTCGTCGTCCCTAGCTATGTATTCTCATGTCTTTCTCAACCTCTGACACTGACTGTTTAGAATTTCTTTTGAACATATTATTTTTGTTGTTTCTAAAAATCATGTGTTTTTTCTTGTTTTCTTTAAATGTGAAGATGCGTATTTAATAAGCGTTGAATATCTTTTCAGTAAACTTCTATCAGATTACTCTTCATATTCTTCATATTCACACCTATTTGTGACCCAAGACCACAAAAGGGCTGTAAACTCACCAGGTTTCGAGAAAAAGAGCCAAATAGACAGTACAACATGTAATTTGAGCAAAATGTGATTATATCATATAAAGTATTACCTCTATTCTTACTATTTTTAAAGTTTGGGTTCAATATTTCAACTCTAAATCCTAAAATTTAGTAATTTTATGAAGGCCATTCTACGAGAAACGTTTACAAATTTACCAACTTTCAAACCGCCATACTTCGCTTCCAAATAACTTATTCACCTACATAAAATTCAGGCCCCCAACTAGATAAATGAAAACTATCGGATAATAATACGTTTATTAGTACTCATGCTATGTTTGTGATTTCAGAATAAACAGACAGTATATTAATAAAATAGTAGAATGGTCACAGAGTTAGTGAAGTTAAGTCTAAAACGTATTCATGAAGTCATTCAAAATGGCGTGTACAAAATAGTTGAACAAACTTTAAATTTATGTTCCGAAAGTA
>NW_022738202.1:0-1811 GCF_011630105.1 Anneissia japonica
TGAGCATATCATGAACTATCTTTTTGGAGTCTGTCGTAATATTATTTTATTGTTAATTGTGCATGCCGTTTGGTTGAACTTTGTATAGCACATGCATGTACAATATATATTTAAGTATGTTTTGTTTGTAAATGCCATTAGATTTATTTCATTAGTTATTTTTAGTGCATGAGTTGAGTCAGCATGATTACCTACTGTGTAATTATCAGTTTTATCACATGTTCTTTTTCTACATGTACAGTAATTAATGAGTAATGGAAAAAATAGCACTGTAGTTTATTATAATAACTACAACTTTTTTGATGATGCTTAATTACCAGAACCTGTCATGTCTATGAAGAAGCTTCACTGTGGGGAAGGGAGTACACATCTTGCTGTCCAACATTGTTTAGATCATTAAAAAAAGCTTACCTCAGTATGTTGATTAACTTTAATTTATTTTCTTGGGCTTATTCTCAAGAAACTAATTTACGGTAAAAGCAGGCTGTTTATAAAATAAGTGAAAAACAATGGCAGCGGACCTTTGTATTAGAATTAAATTGAAATTGTTATGTTTGCATGTACTTGTAATTTACTATTTAGGTTTTGTTGTATACTTTAGTTTGGTGTTTTATAACTAATATTTTGATTTTAATTTAGTATCTAATACTAAATACTAATACTATTTAGTATATAATTAACCTTCTAATCTTTAGTAAATTAGTATAGAACAATTAGTTTTTTTCCTAAAACTTTAGAGCTAATTTTATTGTCTGTGATGCGCTAAAAAATAACAAAAAACATTAAATAATATAGATTGATTTATTGTAATTATATGTACCTTTTGTATGTGGTAAGTTACCAGCTGACTATTTGATATTGCTTCATAACGCCGGTCAAAGGTTAACTGTTAATTGTTGTGTACTTAATCAATAGAAAAAAATATAATAATTTATATGATTTTGAACACACAGAAAATGAGGAAGGCTGCAGCTTCAGATTTTCCCTTTTTAAGGACAATTCTAATTTGACATTAATGCAAGGAGAGGCAAAACTCCCTCATTATCTGATAGTAACATGGAGTATATCATTGATATTTTAAGATGATCAAAAATTATTTTTGTCTTTGCAACAGCATCTATTTAAGAGCTTTGCCATCATTTCATTTCAATATATATTTCTTCTGCCAAGTTTTTCAGCCTTAATCTTTGTGTGTCAGCACTCTTCTTTGTTTCTATTTTCTGAGCACAAGTATCCAATCAAAAAATGCATATCAGATCACATGACCTGCTTAGTGCATGGCTTGTATTGCACCGCAGATTTTACTGTATGTAATAAGATCTGTGATTTCACTGATTGTGCATTCAAAATGAGTTTTATCAAACGGTTATCTTATAACCACAGGTCCTGTATATAGGATCTGTGACTTAACTATGAATACATATAATTAAATTGAGTGTGTGTATTTTAGATGTTGATGAATGCGCCGGTAACATTTGTCAGTTTGGTGGAACGTGCCAAAACACACCTGGTAGTTACATTTGTACTTGTGCCCAAGGTTTCAGCGGCCCAAATTGTGAAATTGGTGAGTTACATTTCTAATTACTGTACTGGAAATAATAAATTGACACTTACATTGCACTGTCCCTATGCGCTTTACACTAATTTACAAAAAAAAATCATAAAATGGATGATGAAAAAACATTGTTTTATAGGCCTATCAGTATTTATAACTTTTACCACTTGTGAATCTGATAGGAGTTATTAGTTGAAAATGATAGAAAGACAATGTTTTAGGTGCTTGTTGTTTGAGGTTATGATAGCATCTTGCG
>NW_022738203.1:0-633 GCF_011630105.1 Anneissia japonica
TCATTCACATACAATAGTTTTTTTTTTTTTTTTGCATACATTATTTTATGTCTTGTTTATATTTTTGAATAGTATTAAGTCTGGTCTTAATTGTTTGTATTTTTGTATCGTATTATTATGGTGTTATTTGTTCCTATATTCCTTTGAATAGACAGTTAGAAATTAATAAGTCTTTAAATTGGTGAAAATAAAAGTTAACCAATTTGGACTTAATTGGGAGTTAATAATGTATTATCCAGTGACAGATTCAAGGGGGAGGGGGCAAAGCCAGCCATCCCCCACCCCTGAATTTTTCAAAATGAAAATAAATCTAGAAGAAAGGTCTGATAGTGCCATTTCCGGCTCATAATCATGCATTTTCTTCTGGCATAGAAGAAAAAACATAAAAATCCCTCCCTGGGCCCCCTCTATTTCAAATTTCTGGATCCACCACATTATCTTTTAAAATGAGCAGCACTTATTATCCGGATCAACCCAGTAATTGGCAGACTACTTGCTTACAGACATAAAGCAAAATGTAACAAAACAACATTGTCTTACCGTTGAACGTCCTGATCTTTGAGGACGTCTTATGCGATTGAGACCTTCAATGAACCTTATGAATCCCTCTAAGAGCTGCTGACATTGGTTCTC
>NW_022738204.1:0-777 GCF_011630105.1 Anneissia japonica
ATAATAATAATAATAATAATAATAATAATAATAATAATAATAATAATAATAATAATTCAATGAGACTAATTAAAAATAATTTGCGTTCTGTTATGACAAACGCTCATTTAGATAGCCTCATGATGGTTGAAATACATCGTGATAGGTGAAGCAACCTCGACTATGACAGCGTGGTTGACAGATTTTACGCAAAATCTTCAAAATATATAATTTCACTTTCAAGAATGAGGATTTGAAAACAAATTAGATGGTTACATTGCATACTCTTTGTTTCTTGCTTTATTCAAAATGTTTTAGTTTTGGAAGCTGATTTCAACATTAGAAAGCATAGCCTACATGAAGTCATATTATAGAAACTCGATGCCTATCAAATAAGTAATAAAAATTCGCCATAATTCATCAAATATCCGTGGCTTCGCCCCCTGGACCCCTACGGGGAGCCCTGGGCGGCCTCCTGGCCGAGGCCAGCCGAGTGAGACTCGATTCGCTCCACTAGCCCCCACCCCCATCGGGGCCCTTTAGCCCCTCCGTCGGGCAGGTCCTGCGCCACCACTGGGCGAGGCATCATACGTTTTTACGTATGGACAAAACTAATTTTAAATCTTGAAAGACTATTAGGTTTATCTTCATTTCTGAGCCGTGGCTATAGCTAGTAAAGATTGATTTACAATAAGTCAAGACGACAGCAAAGGACCATTCTCAGGCCCGTAGCCAAGTTCTTCCAAGTGGGGCTTTTCTGGGCGTGAGGTCTATAGTCAAAGCCCCGGTGGGGTCTGC
>NW_022738206.1:0-1393 GCF_011630105.1 Anneissia japonica
ACTTACCATATAACATTCCACCATTAAAAGAAATAATTACGGGGACTCGATTGACTATTAGTTTGTTTAGTTTTAAGAGTGGGTTATAATTATAGTATGGGTTAAAGTGGTCTGTAATAATATTAAGCATATCATTAGGCTTTGGAGAATAATAACCTATCACGCTGTCTGTATTGGCAATCACATGAATAACTGTACATTTAAAATGATTGTTTATTTAGTTCTCTCCTCATACCAGATTTACCTTTACAACTTCCAAGCGAGATGAAAGCAAAGATTGTGCCGCTCCCAGCGTGCGGGCAGTAGACACAATCAGAAAGATGACAGCAAAGCCAGCTTGTAGGGGCAGTAGACAGAAAAAAAAGTGATTATAAGTAGCATATTGTAAGAAAAAGTTGTAAATAAAAGTAACTAGATAAGTGAGTATACATCTTTACATGAATCTATACCTAAAGAATGGATAGCAGTTATAAATAATTATTCACATGTCAATGAAAAACATACCGTACTTCAAGTAAGTGTTTACATCAGTACGTTTATTCCTCAAATTTCACAATCAAAATGGGAATTTAAGATCAATGATTAATTATTTGAATGGGAATATGTATGAAAAAACATATGCTGTTCGACTGCTATACTGTTAGTGAATTATGGAAAGAATGTTTATAAAATGATTAATATTTTATTTAAATATACTTGCAAGTGGGGAGTATTGGAAAGCTTGTATCTATACTTTAAAAAAACTATTGAAATTTATACTAATGGCGAAAAAGCTGATGTAAAATGGAAAGATATCAAAAATCCTATATCTAATGAAGAACGCGCATACTAAAATGAAACTGTCATTTCCTGAACCTTTTTATTATTTCTTCACCTATATGCATTGTCATGCTTACTTGCACTGTATTGATGAAGGTGGGAAAAAACTATTGGTAACAAACAATATATCAACATAAATGCTCAATGGAAAAGAATAAAATATATTAATTTAGTAGTACAGTAATAATATGTGATGATTGGAAATACTAATTATTTTGTGTTTATGTTTGTGTTCCTATTTTGTTAAAAGAATTGGCTTTAAAAACAAAACCTAAGAATTATAGATTAAAAGACATTTGTTTGTCCGATTTAAGAGTACAGACATTTGTTTGTCAGATTTAAGAGTACAGACATTTGTTTGTCAGATTTAAGAGTACAAAACAAACCCCCCACAAATTCTTTTTTAGTGAGATTTTGCTGAGAATGAGGCTTTAAACCAGATCATAATATAGACAAGAGTGCTCAATGCAGTATATACCAGAGCAGTATATACAAATAAAACATGTAACACTGGATTACAGACATTACAGACTCAACATTTTATTGCACTACATGCTGTTTCATGAGGAGTACC
>NW_022738207.1:0-577 GCF_011630105.1 Anneissia japonica
ATCTTGACGCATTTTCCTCACTTAGGCCTATATCTATTTCTCTTATGTAATCATTTGTTAAATAACTATTATGCTCATTTAGTATATATTAACATTGTTATAGTTGATGCAAAAATTGCCGTGTATCAGGTATAAACTGCGATGCGCTTTCATTTGCAGATTGAATAACTAAACATTGTTCATGAGTTTGAAGCATACGTTTGTTTTTTTAAAGGTACCACAACGTCTCGTATTGAAATCCGAAAACGGCCACAAAATGTAGGCCTATTTTTCTACGAAAATCCTTAAATTGATTACTTTATTTTAAGAAGTCTATGAAAAAATGGTAGGGCTGCATTCATGAATATGAATCAGTTAATTAAGAAAGAACTTACTTAAATAATATGAGATGATAATAAATATTTGAGAAAAACGTATCCCCCATTGGGATTCGAACCCAGGGCCAATTATTATCTTTAATTAACATCCACCCCATCTTCTTATGAATACGGTTGTTAGTCTCTCTATTATAGCATTCCGAATCATATTTTAGCTTATCTTTTCCATGATTGGAACTTTATGTGCAATCTCACCTGTG
>NW_022738208.1:0-526 GCF_011630105.1 Anneissia japonica
CCCAACGTTTATTTAAAACGTTTACCGACGTCAAGTCAACAAAGTACCGTGACGTTGCGACAATGTCTGTAATCACATCCTAATATTTATAACCTCTTACCAACGTCGGACCAACAGTTGTAACCAACCACTATTTCAAACGTTTACCGACGTCGGGCCAACAACGTACTGTGACGTTGCGACCACGTCTATAATCGCATCTAATATTTACAACCTCTAATTAACGTCGGCCAAACCGTTGTAACCAATCTCCATAATATATATAATTATAGACGTTGTCGCAACGTCAAAGTAACTTGTTGGCCCGACATCGGTAAACGTTTGAAATAGATGTTGGGTACCACCGCTGGGCCGCCGTTTCTAGAGTTGTATGTTTGATTATAGACGTTGCAACATCACAATACTCTGTTGGCCCGACGTCGGTAAACGTTTGAAATTTACAACTTCTAACCAACTTCGGGAAAACGGTTGTAACCAACCTCTATTTCAAACGTTTACCGACGTCGGGCCAATAGCGTTCTGTGAC
>NW_022738209.1:0-485 GCF_011630105.1 Anneissia japonica
TCGGCTGCCTTTTACATGCTGCTGGTCTACCGCCTTGTTGCCTTCGCAAAGTGGAGTGATATCTTTCATATTGAGAGCATTTGGTTCTAATTTACCCAGTTCAACCGAACGACATTCCATTTATTCACCAATCAAAATTCTTGTCCTCTCTTAACAATTTGAAGTCCCAAGGGGTCTATTCTAGGTCGCTGGGGACCCTTCAGAGGTTTTAATAGGTTTCTGAAAAACGCATAATAATTTTTAATGACTAACTTTCTGCAAATGTTGGGTTTGATTGTTGGGTAAAATGTTTTGGGCTTCCGAAAAATAGCAAAATTGTTTGACTTGTTTACCTAGGTCAAGTGTCCCAAAATTGCAATTTAGGGGCCGAAAAAGGTTACTTTTTTCCCATAAACCCCATGTAAATGATACAAAAAAAATTCCTATAATAATAATAATAATTGTCGACTTATATAGCGCATATTGTAGGGACCTCTATGCGCTTA
>NW_022738209.1:509-691 GCF_011630105.1 Anneissia japonica
GCTTACATGTTTCGCATTATGTGGAATATGTTGTTTTCTACAGAAATAAAATGTGTTAAAAAATATGCTTTCATATTTATGACGATTTTTTCATGCCCAAGTTCACAAAGGTCATTAAGGTCATAATTTGGGGAACGGCCTCTATCACACGTCCCCTCCCACGATAGAGGGCAATTCAGCCT
>NW_022738210.1:0-645 GCF_011630105.1 Anneissia japonica
TTGTAACAACAGCTATCAGCACTGCATACTTTCGGATCGACGATTCGAAAAAGTAACCAAAAGTCCAAAAGTATATGTACTGCGCATGACTAGACTACACAGGCAAAGCTCCCCGGTGTGTTATTTATTTACATCTAGTAGGCCAAAGTATAAGCTAGGCCTACGTGTTTGCAAAACTGGATAACCTGAAAAAAAAAATTAAGTGTATGGCTCGCATGGCTCGCTGACTCGCATGGCTCGCACATTGGCTCGCATGACTCGCTGGCTCGCACTTTGGCACTACTCAAAAATGGCGCCAAACCACAGGTGTAGGTAAAAATGGCCCCCAATGGAAAACAAATTTGTAAGAAAACTGATTTAAAAATTATACTTATTAAATGCTGCTGTCAAATGAGCTTAAAAAACGTTTTTTTTTTCAGCAAGAATTTACATAAATATGTCCTTTATTCGAACACTGTATTCGCTTTTCTTTGATGATCTTTATATAATTTAAGTGCTAACGGCCGGCTATCTTGATTTATATTATATACAATTATTTGTTTCTAGCCGTACCTATTGTGTAATTGAGTATATCTGGCGGTATTTACATCTGTTCAACCATGTTGAACACGATGTATTATTATGTCCTTTATCGGAACACTGTAC
>NW_022738211.1:0-907 GCF_011630105.1 Anneissia japonica
CTGGTTCTTATGAAAAAAGTGTAGGTCGAAAGCAAAGATTGCTTATAATGCATCTCATGGCATATTTACATTAAACTTAACTGTAATTACGGTTAAAACAAAGAGGGAAAAAGCAAAAGAAAAAAAAAACATAAGAACAAAAGCTTATAATTGTTCAAATAAAAAAAATAAAACATTATTCATATGAAAATCAAAGGAGTAATGTGTCCTAATCACCTTTTACAATAGATACAGTTCAACAATTGCTAAACGTGTCACAGCAAAGCATATTCATGGAAAGAACTCCACAGGGATTAATGCTAACCAGCGTAATGCTGTTTCCATACAAATAATGTGCATTACTTAGAGATAAACCGACGTGAAAGATTAAAGAGAAATAACCACAGACATACCCTCACCCCCTAGTAATAAAACAATTAGCATTAAAACTGTATTATGACATGTAATTGGTTTGGATCCGAAAGTATGCTGATTGAAAATAATTTAATTTAATGATAAAATGAACCATTACGTGACGTCACGCTTTTTGTAACTTACCGCAGAGTTAAATTCAAATCAAACTTTTAGTTGGTTAAAGATTTACATGAGGCTTAACATTGGTGTAGCGATACTCATTAAAACATGAATGAGATTTTAATAGCCATCAGTGAAAAATGGATTTTGTAATTCGGCAAAAAGAAGTAAAATGAAAATTTAAAAAGTATGAAAGGGGATTCAGTTAAGTTTTTATTAATTCTCTTTTTCAATTCTTTTTTTTATTGTCAAGACAAGACGGCACAATACAATCTGGTGGTCGTATAAGATCTTAAAAACGAACGTAACCACTACCGTATTGCGTTAGCCTGTGGTCCTCAATGACCTAGCTTCACAAGAATACAAAATTTTCAAAAACTACTTTTTTATGTAG
>NW_022738212.1:0-778 GCF_011630105.1 Anneissia japonica
TGCATCCCCTCTTGGAAAGAGGGATTCGAAATAATTGTCTCCATATCTTCGCTAATTAAATTAATCGCCGTAATTTAGCTTACACTTATGAATTTAGGGAGCACTTAAAATGTGAAATAATCATTTCACTACCCGACAAACTCCGAACTTTATTCATTCATTAGGCCTACATAATAGTTTCATATTGCTGTACTATATACTCCAACATCACTGGCGCATGGTAACAATAATACCTCCATGGTAACAACCAACCATAGAGATATAATAAGAATACTAGAGCGCTAACCGCAATGTATTCGATGTTCGAAATACGCAGAACTGTGTGTGTGTACCATCCAAGATGGCTGCCATAGATTTAGCCAATCAAATTTCCTCTGAGCGCTATCATCTTCAATTGCGCCCTCAATTTACACAGAAAGTTCAGTACAGCTAGTTACCCGTATTTTGAAACTCGAGCGTTGCGGTGTATGGGTGTAATGTACACGATTTTAATTCTTTTCAAAATTTGAATAAGATGCTCTACTTGGCCTTTTTTTTGGCTACGACAGTTTAATAATTTGTCATTATCAATACTAATTATCATTAATGAAATAATATTCAGTCAGAGGGCTTATTTATGGTAATAATATGTATACTAAGCCTGAAGGTGGCGCTTTCCTACGCAGCCATCTTGGATGGTACACATACACAACGGTTGTGACTTAATTCCCGGTCGCGATTTTTTTTTCCGTACGAAACATTTACATGAAACTCCACTCGGGCCGTCTCGGCTGAATCG
>NW_022738213.1:0-824 GCF_011630105.1 Anneissia japonica
ATATATATATATATATATATATATCTTTCATATTCAAAGCCCAATTCCCCGAAAATTTCAGTTGTTAAAACAAAATCGGATTTTTATATAATTATGTTGTAAAGATTTATAAATATAATACAAAATTGCTAGTTCAACTGAATTCAGACATTCCTAAACATGGAAAAATGTAAAATAAGACTGAAATTTGACTTTTTGTGTTCCACACAATTTGTGTTCCAGACATTTTAGCCTACCCAACACTGCTAGTCTAGGTGTAGCTTTACTCGATTTAGGTTCTGTTATCAGACATAAAAACAGCAGACATGATATTTTCTGTTGCTAGTATTGACACTTGAGACATATAATACTTCATTGGAATTAATTCAAATTTGTTAACAAAAATTATTCTGACCAAGATTTTGACAATTAAACACACATATTTAATGCCTACCCGATCGACCGCAGTGTGTGAGATGTAAAGTACAATAACTAGTCTCATTAGAGAGGGCGCACTTTATTGAATGTATAAAGTATACACAAAAGCGAGAGCATTCCAGTGGATGCAATCTACAACCTCTGAATTTGCCTAGTAATGAAGAAGTTGTTAAGAAAATGGTCTCTCATTTTATTTTTATCCTTTTGTGTAAAACTAAAATTTATGCCACTATTTTTCCATGGTTTATAATAATTAGAGTAATGCATATGCATTTTTTCTAAAAAAATTCTTTTTTTAGTGAAATTATGCCGGGAATGGGGCTTACATATTATCATATTTTCTTTCTAAAAAATGTTCAAGTACATGGTTACAGGAATAAAAATATGGGAAGGAGGAAAATTTGATT
>NW_022738214.1:0-749 GCF_011630105.1 Anneissia japonica
AAGTGACCAAAGAGAAACATGGCCGATTGGTGAGTTTATAAACAACATTTGCGTTAATATAACTTAGATTAAATTTCATAAAATAAACATCATAATATTTACCCACATGGAGTCCACAAATAATTGTAGGCAAACAGAATAGAAAAACTGGATGAAAATATTTTTTTAACGAAAAACCCATACTACCACAAGTTGAAGCAATCTTGATTATGCAACGTGTATCTTGGTAACTATACAGCCATTTTGTTTTGTCGAGTATTTTACAAGTTTTCTATTTGACCTGTCGTCTTCGGCGTTGAGTGTAGGATGTTACTAGCCTGGCTACGACGAATCAAGGCACTCGCGAGAAATTAGTACTGAGGCTAAATCAAATTTTGCCTTGGGTGCCCTTTTATACTTGAAATTTTGGCCTTGGTGCCTTTCCATTTAGCCTTGGTGCCTTTCAAAATCATGTCATACCGGATGCCATTTGGCCCATAAAATCCCCAAATTCGAGGCCTGAACTTAAGTTAAAACAATATATTTTAAACTCTTAGCCATTGTTTATTGCTTGTTTTATTGAGATATTCTTATTATTACATTGTTTGATTTTATTCTATATTATACTATTACTATACTAGAAATTGCAAATTGCAAGTGAAGTGCTGCAACTGCATATAAATGTTCTTCGAACAAAATTATTTAATAATATGAGTAATATATAATATGAGACACGACCCATTGTCTATATTAGAACACTTCTCATTGGG
>NW_022738215.1:0-779 GCF_011630105.1 Anneissia japonica
TAAAAATGAGGCTATTAAACGGGACCCCCAGTCCCACTTTAACTTCGATGGGGTGAATGAGGAATTATCACACCATAATCATACCAGTACGAAAATGAGAAAAATTAAAGTGGTGGGGGCTATTAAACGGGACCTCCGGTCACACTCTAACTTTGATGCGGTGAATGAGGGGGTATCACATCATAAGTTCGATGCGGTGAATGAGGTGGTATCACATCATAACCCCACCAAGGGATTTCCAGGAACAATCTGCCGTTTTCGAGTAATTGTTCTCCAAATTTACACCCTTCCTCCCACCTGAAATTTAGTGGAAATTTTTAAAAATGAGGCTATTAAACGGGACCCCCAGTCCCACTTTAACTTCGATGGGGTGAATGAGGAATTATCACACCATAATCATACCAGTACGAAAATGAGAAAAATTAAAGTGGTGGGGGCTATTAAACTCTAACTTTGATGTGGTGAATGAGGGGGTATCACATCATAACTTCGATGCAGTGAATGAGGGGGTATCACAACATAACCCCACCAAGGGATTTTCAGGAACAATCTGCCGTTTTCGAGCAATCGTTACCTACATTTACACCACTCCCACATACCAGTACGAAAATGACGAATAATTAAAGTGGTGGGGGCTATTAAACAGGACCTCCGGTCCCACTCTACCTTTGATGCAGTGAATGAGGGGGTATCACAACATAATCCCACGAAGGAACAATCTGCCGTTTTCGAGCAATCGTTATCTACATTTGCACCCCTCCCGCATACCAATACGAAAA
>NW_022738216.1:0-1071 GCF_011630105.1 Anneissia japonica
CCAGAGATGTCAGAAAGGGGATGGGATCGAGAGGCAGCACTACCCTAGTAAAAATTTTGTTTTCTATACACCCAAAAATATCTTCTGAAGCGCTCTGAGCGATCAATAATTTCTTTTTTTTTTCTTTTCTTCCCCCCCCCCCCTTTCTTCTCCCTTCTGCTTCTACTTTCCACTACTAACTATTCACTGTAATAACTATATGTATATATTAACCTACCATTTTACTGCAGCCGTTACTGCAATATGCCAAGTTCTACAATTTTAAGATAAAAGGAGTTAAATCTTCGTAGTTTTTTGATATCTTAAAAGTGCACGCCGTTTAAATCCTGCTCATATTCAATGATTCGCGTATTATCAATACAAGAAAAAGTTCAAAAGTGGAATTATTATTATAGTAGAATGTATGAATTCCTTAAGTAAAGCGGTCCCTTATCTTTGACGAATTTACGAACCGAGAGGCACGCTTACGGATTAGACAGATTTAGGTCATTAGTGGGGCTAGTGGAAATAGATTTCTGTTTAAATTTTGAGGGTGATTTGGTTAAATTACCTCGTTCCTCTAGTCGTCTATTTAGAATCAGAATACTTTATTGTATTAACAATGATACTGCCATGAGATTTATTTTCGTTCTTGTCAAAAAAAAAAAGAAATTCAGTGGACGAGACGGAATAAGTATACAGATACACCATCGACTGTAAATTAAAGAATGACAAGTTGTTTCTCTATAAAAGAAATACCTAAATATAATGTTTTACCTTATATGCATATGCTTAGTATAAGGAAAAATCTAGAACCAAGAGGCCAAATAAATATATAAGTATTGAAACAACTTAACATAAATGGTGAACGTCACAACCCCTATGGCCTCTGTGGCGAATCCAAGTAGCAGAACAAAGCGTTTTCGAATTTTAATAGGTCCACGGTCTGACTTAATAATTTGTGAAGTACTTACCCGTGCATGAACAAGAAGGCCAGCTATCTGCACCCTCAACTGCCCACATTGATTGAAAACAAAGTTAAATTATATTCCTTATTCCTAAATTAATATTTAGGCATAAAAACTAATTATA
>NW_022738217.1:0-1137 GCF_011630105.1 Anneissia japonica
AGCGTGATTCCGATTGCGACGAGGTGGTGGTGAAGAAGAGGAAGAAGACACAGTTGTAAAAAAAGAAACATAAATTGATAGAAATTAGTTCGATAAAAACTAAGATAAATTGAAATTGAGGTCAATAAAAGTGTTTACGAAAAAAAAATAAATATTGTGTTCACTTGTCGTTATTCTTTCGAGTTTTCGTATTGTATATAAAGACCGCTTTGGAATTACCGCTATTGCAGAAATGAAGGCCGTCGCTAACGCTGCCGCGTCAATTTCGGAGGTACAGGCACGGAGATTCTCGCTGAGACCATGGCAAGTGAAACTGACAATGGACCTTAGGAAGCGGCCGCATCCGAGAGCGATCATTTGGTGTTACGATCCGAACGGTGATTCCGGGAAGAGTTTCATGGCTACATACCTTGCGGCGGTCGAGAACGCGATAGTCTTTCGTTCATGCAAGACGCACGAAGACACGTACGGGTACGGGGTCAGAGGATAGCTGTGTTCGATCTCGACCGCCGCCAGAGGAGACGCGTCGATTAGGAAGTGCTGGAAGGTATCAAGAATGGTCTGGATTTCGGTGCGGAACGTTTCGCCCCCACCAAGTTCTTCGAATTCGTGCCGCACGTCGTCGTGTTCGCAAACTTTCCGCCAGATCGGCACGCACGATCCGACGGCGAATGACAAGTTCTGGAGATCACGACAAACGAAAAATGTAACTGTTGCTATGAGATTAGGGACAATAAAAAATATATATCCGAGCAAAAAAAAAATAAATGTATTCTATATATTTTTTTTGTATTAATTGGTGTACCAACGCAAAGGTAAAACACACTGTGGACTCATAATTCACATTTAATATTTTTTTATTGATATCCTTTCATCTTCAAACATTTAAACTATTCATAACTTGATCGTAAGTTGGAGGTGCTTCGAATCCGGAGATGCGGACCACGACCCGAGTGGGACGATCGGAGGTAACTTCTCTCCATTCATTCTCAACTTTCTTCCACAGGCTCGCGATCCAGTACAGCCACCACCCGTTCACGGAGTTAAGACACACGAAAAGGCACCAGAATCGTGTGCTCCTCTTCGACAAATATCGATATCAGCAGAGAGAAGATGGCGACGACGTCGTACAAGCAT
>NW_022738218.1:0-1651 GCF_011630105.1 Anneissia japonica
TTACCTTATCGCCGTGCAACTCGGCTTCGTTTATCGCTTTTGCAAACACTCTCATTATTCTCGTCATTTCGGCCATCGTTTCCATGACCTAAACCTAACTGTGGTAAACTTTGACGACCTCACCGACTTTTGTACGACAGATCGGACACGACGCTAACCTGACGGAACACGAGTCGCAGCAGACGAGATGGTTGCACGGAGTCAGGAGGACGTTCGAATCGCGATCCATGCACACCTTGCACGACATCTCGTCCTTGAGATCGGTAAGTTCCCTTAATAGATCTCCGCTAGATTTCTCGTCGTTGTCGTCGTCGTCGTCGCCGACGCGTACCTTGTTCGTATAGCTTTCGACGGGCGCACGAACTCCTTCTTCCTCTTCTTTTGGTTCCGGACGTACGTCTTCGGCATCTTCTTCTAAGCGAAGTTCGGCGATCAGAGACACCAAGCCCTCGTGTTTCGACGGATCTGCGACCCCGTCCTTTTTCCTGTCGTCGGCCCCATTTTCATCGAAGTCGATTATGCTCGAGACCAGAACTTCGTTTGTCAACGAGAACACTTGTCCTTTCTTCTCGAGATGATCGCTCACGACCTTTGCGATCACGTCGCTGTCGAATCCGAATTCGGAGGCAAAATTAATCTTGGAAATCAGGGTTTCCTTCGTCTTGCGCCGCAACCACAAGCATGAACTCCCGTGTTCGGCGTGTTCAGAAAGAAGAAGGTCGTCCGGCTCCCATCGGCACAGCGATACTCCGCAGAAGAAACACCTGGCGTTATCTTCGAAACCCCCGTAGAAGAACCCCGCTTCCGACATCGACCTTCCTTCGGGTCTGTCGTGCGGCCAGTTGCGAAAGGTTTTCACCCTGTCTTCCTCGTCTTCAAATTTTGGAAAGGTAGCGGTTCTCTTCATAATTGCCTTTTCCATTACCTACTGATAATAGACTGATTTCGAATGAAGACAAATATGCACAATAACAACTTTATATATTTTTTTTGTAATAAAGATTTTATTGAAGACAAAACAGAACATAAGATTTCGTGTTTTTCTTTTTTCTTTAGTACTTAATGTTTTGGAACATTTTTTAAAAAATTCTATTCCGAAGTAGGTTTGTACTTCAACATTTTCGAGAACAGCCAGTCGTCCAGTTGCTGTTCCAGTTCTTCGTCTCCGTAAACGACCGTGTCTTGGTCGGAAATGTCCTGTTCGTCCGACGATTCGACTGGAAGCTGAGAATCCTCCGGAAAATAGTCGGCGAGGTTTCCCTCTCCGGCTGTTCGTTCGTCGTCGACGGGAAGTTGAGAGTCCTCGGGAAAGGATTCCGTTAGGTTTCCTTTGCCGTCTGCGGTCTCAGCTTCTCTTCGTTCGTCGCCGACGCCAACAGTGTGGGAGGTGCTTGCGTCGTCGTCGTCTTCGTCGTCGAACTTGATCCTTTTGGTATAAGGAGCATCCGACTGAAGAAAAACAATCAAAAAATAAAAATAAAGGTAAAATTACATCACGTCACACGTTACGTCCTCTTTGAAAAATGACGTCCTGGTCCTTGTCGCTTGAATCGTCGTCGTCGTCGTCGTTGGCTTCGTCCTTCTCCCCTCGTTTGTCGCCGGATCGCAACAACCTGACTCCTTTCCGCGAAAGCAGGAAACTCTGGAGAAC
>NW_022738219.1:0-895 GCF_011630105.1 Anneissia japonica
CACGTCGAACTTTTAACTAGTTAAGTGGATGTATATCTAGATAAAAGTTCGACGTGAACCAAGCTTATGACACAAATATTTAATTTTCTTAGTAAAAATAAAATACCCAAGGATTTGAACGGAATACCCAAGAACCCAAGACCAAGTCAAAATACCCAAGATCTTGGGTAAATACCCAAGCACTGAGGGCGCACAGCGTTCAATGGCAGAGCCATAGACAGAATTGCGACATTGAGAATTTAGAAGCCATTTTGTTTCCAGCGATGCGCGTTCTGTGTCTAACGTGCTGTGCGTTCCTGTGTATAATACGGTATTGTATAATACAATTAGCGGCCTCCTGTATAGTTTAATTTCATTTAATATTTTTAGCAGTCGAATTTCATGTAACTAATTAGAGATTTTTTTAAGATTCCAGTACTTTATATCCAATTTCATATTATAAACACTGTAATAATTTACTATTTTTAAGCAGTTCTTTAATCCTCGCCGATAGACCGAGAGAGCCCCTTGATGGCAAGCATTCTTCAATTAGGCAATCCTTAAGTAGCTCCTGTTATTTTTGCAAATACATAATATGTGACGACCAGCAAAAAATTAATTAAATATGTATATCAAAATGGAATTAAAATCAGTATAGGGTATATAGATTGTTGCTCTTTAAATTTGAATATGAGAGCGAGCCCTATACAAATCTTATGTTATTAAGAAGAACAATGTTTAACATTGTTTAGCGAACAACTTTTAAAGATCGTCAGGAAAAGGGCGAAAAAATTAATTTTCTTTTCTTATTTAGCTTAAATATTTTTCCGAACGCATCTAGGCGAATGAGAAAATAAAAATAAATTGTTAATGATGAAAGTAAACAGTGTAATATAATAATGCAGTTGATAAATTC
>NW_022738220.1:0-2116 GCF_011630105.1 Anneissia japonica
GTTAATTAAGAATTTGAATTAATTATGTCAGATAGTAGTCACCCCTTCATAAATATATCACGTTAAGTCGTGCTGGTCGTATTCTGTATCCACGATGGAATACTGAGCGAAGTAAACAATTTTTCCTCCTGTCAGGCAATAGGAAATTTAATTTACTGTAAAAAAGGTAATCGTGCAATTATATAAATTGAATAATATATGATGCTGTACAATCAATCTTCATGTTTTTATCCGTTCTAACTTGTATTCTCGTGTTTTATCCCACTTTTTTGTTTCCTTTTTAAACTCTGATGTTGTTTTAATTTTTTCTATGTGACCGTTTTAGACAATTTTATGTGTACATAAATGTACCCGCATGTACCGGCGCTCGAAATCATGTCACTCATTTACTGCGTGATCTTCATTGGCTGCCAATCAGGCAACGTGTTGCATTTATATTACTTGTTCTGACCTTTAAAGCTCTCCATCTGAATAAACCTTCATATTTACGTTCAATGATTTTCCGATATACTCCATCTCGCCGTCTCCGATAATCCTCTCAAATCCTTCTTTCTGTCTCCAAATGCCGTACCAAAACCTACGGTCAATGTTTTTTTACTTTTGCTTCTGCCTATTTCTGGAACCAACTTCCAAATTACATAACTTCTTCCAACTCTATTTGCAACTTCAAGTCACAGCTTAAGACCTATTTGTTTTCCGGTGGCTTTTCACATGCGTTGCGCCTTTGATCTTGTTTGGAATTGGCGCCATATAAATTCGAGTTATTATTATTATTATTATTATTATTATTATTATTATTATTATTATTATTATTATTATTATTATTATTATTATTATTATTACTATTACTATTACTATTATTATTATTATTATTATTAATAATATTATTATTTTATTATTCAACCTAAATTTCAAGCTACGTTTGACAATAAATTATATTGAATATTAAATTATATTGAATACACATCAATCACGCGATATCCATGTGATTCAGTGGTACTGGCATTTAAACATTATTGGTCATTACAGGATATAACCAAAGAGTATAAATAGAACAAGAGAACGATACGCTCTACGCAGCCAGAGCCATAGATAGAAAGAGTTGCGACCATAGGCTATGTTCAGACACAACGACTTACGCTAGCGTAACGTTAATCGAGTGGTGTGAACTTGTGCGCGGCGTAGCGAACGCCAGTATTATCGCGCAATCACTGGCGTACGGTAATCCAGCAACAGACCCCAGATTAGCGTACGCCACTGATTTACGACAGTCACGCATCGGTGATTTTGAACTCAGCCAAGATTTGGCCAATCAAAATAAACCTAGATGTAAACAGAAAATAAAATGCGTGAATTACGAATACGAATATTTCGCGCGAATATTTACGCTAGCGTTCATTAATCGCTCAGTCTGGACATCTCGCTAGTTACGCCATGGATTAACGTACGCCCGGCGTTAGATACGCCTGGCGTATCTCACAGGTCTGAACGTAGCCTTTCTATCTATGGCTCTGGCTGCGTAGAGCGTATCGTTCTCTTGTTCTATTTATACTCTTTGGTTATATCCTGTAATGACCAATAATGTTTAAATGCCAGTACCACTGAATCACATGGATATCGCGTGATTGATGTGTATTCAATATAATTTAATATTCAATATAATTTATACGCCTTTTTCACGAATCGGTAGACATCTTGAAGTGATGACAAACATTGCGAATCAGCGGTGCGTAACCAACAGAAATAAGATAAGCTTTTGGGCGGATTTTTTGACATCATGTTATTTAAAAAATCATAACTCTATACAGGGGCGTCGTATCAAAAAAAAATTTCCAGCAAAATGTTCTTAAAAGACTAGTCTACACCACTATATGATTGAAAAAAAATTGAAAAATTTTGTTGACCTCTGAAATCAAGATTGAAAAATAAAAGCTTATCTCAGTAGTGTATTAAAATAGGTATATGCATTACAGTGCTGTAGTACTAGTAATACTCTGAACTAGCATTGTTTTAGTTACCATATGAGAGTTTCCTGTGTTAAAAACATGATCTACTATACTATACCTCTTTATAAAACATAACTTGTACTTTGTAATAAGAGAAATATGTATATTAT
>NW_022738221.1:0-1180 GCF_011630105.1 Anneissia japonica
GAGGATGTCCTGTGTGTGAAGTATTCCCCAGACCAAAAATTCATTGCGGTTGCCTTGTTGGACAGTACGGTGAAGGTGTTCTTCGCAGACACACTCAAAGTAGGTCTTTTGATTAGGCGCCCTCTATTAAGTAGGCTAATCAATAATGTTATTTTGTGGGAATATGATATTAAAATTTTAACCTATATTCTATTCATTATTATTATTATTTTATTATTATTTATTATTATTATTATTATTTTTAACCTATATCCTATTCATTGTTTCTTTTTCAGTTTTTCTTGTCCTTATATGGACACAAGTTACCAGTACTGACAATGGATATATCAAGTGTAAGTTTCCACATGAGTATTTGAGAGAAAAGTAAAGTAACTAATAAAGAAAAATGATTTAAGTGTAGTGAATGTGGTACCCCTGTGGCACTCCTGTGAATTACAACTGGTTTGCATGTTAAAGTGCAGTTGAGTATTGTGTCCTGGTTTAACAGTATTCATTTATTTTTATACAATTATTTACTTCACTCATTAATCTATTTATTCAACAATGTTACAATGGCTTGGATCACACAGCAAATTGTCCTAAAAGAGGCCCACACACAGGTATAACCCCCACCCTCGTTGCTGCATACTGGTGCAGCCACTGGCTGTGCACATTGACTATTACATTAATTAACATAAACAATATATTTCTACACAAATATTATACATACAACTCAATAAGGACATACAATTCAGAGGTTAATTAACAATGCTCATAAATTCAAATTACTTGTCCTAACTTTGCAGGACAGCTCATTAATTGTGACTGGATCGGCAGACAAAAACATCAAGATATGGGGCTTGGATTACGGTGATTGTCATCGTTCAATCTTTGCTCATGACAATAGCATCATGGGAATTCAGTTTGTACCCAAGACCCATCTTTTCTTTACCTGCGGAAAGGATGGTAAATTGAAGCAATGGGATGCTGACAACTTTGAAAATATCACAACATTGGAGGTGAGGTTTGAAAAATAGTTCCTTAGATATAAGCCCATCCCTAGTAATTTCCATGCAAAGTTTTCCGCATTGGTTTATTAAACCCATCCGTAAATTCAGAGTTCAAACAGAAATTGTAAACTATGTGTGTCTGAGATAACACAGTATGACCTAAAATTGCATTCAAATTAAATTTAGCACAC
>NW_022738222.1:0-2063 GCF_011630105.1 Anneissia japonica
TAGAAAAACCACATTATGATTTTTTAAATGTTAAAAATTTATTTTGAATCCGACTAAAATCAAATTAATGCACGATGGCGTGCATTTCGATACTATTTTTTTCAGAACCACGCCCAAGAATTAGGCCTACGTTAAAATTAGGTGGGGTGCAGCATCTGATATCAATTATCCACAATAGGAACAATTGGTATTGTTGAGTGACAGACTTCAGTCCTTCATATTTGTTCGACCATTGGTGGGGGGGGGGGCCTTATGTTTGAAGCCCGTCAGTGACAAGGATGCATCCAATGACGTGATTTACCAGTGACATGTCGTTCCTTTTCAAATATTTACTTTAATAATACTAATTAGTCATAATAATGATAATAAAGGTGATAACAACAACAATATTAATAGTAATATTTATTTTAACAATACTAATAGAAATAATATAGTAATAATAACGATATTTAAATATCTATTTTAATAATACTAATTAGTGATAATAACATTGAAGGTGATAATAGCAATAATAGCAATAATAAATTAAAGATAACGTTTATTTTTATAATAATAGTAATACTAATTAGTAATAATAATAATAATTATGATACTTATAATACTAGGCCTACTTAGTAATAATAGGGTAATAATATCGATAATAAAGGTGACAACAACAACGACAACAACAATAATAATAATAATAATAATATAAATAATAATAATAATAATATTAATAATATGAGAAAAATACCAATAAAACACCAATAACAATATTTTTAAAATTACTATTATTAAAATAATAATACTAAGACTAATATATAATAATAATAATATGAATTTAAAAAATCGAGAATTTTGTATTATTTATATGGTAACAATAATAATATCAGCAAAAATTTAAGCAATACATAATGTTAATGCTAAGACTAATAATTAATATTAAAACTAACGGTAATAAAAACAACAGTAATAATAACAATGACACCAATAATAACAGCAATATTATTGTGACCGAGTTGACTTGTGGCCGAGTTAACTTGTGGCCGAGTTGACTTGTGGCCGAGTTGACTTGTGGCCGAGTTGACTGCAGCTGAACTTTTTGTGGCCGAGTTGACTTGTGGCCGAGTTGACTGTGGCCGAGTTGACTTGTGGCCGAGTTGGATCGAATTCCTAGGGCCTAGGCCCCAAGGCCTATGGCCCTAGCTAGGTAGACAGACCTCTAGCTACACATGATTTATGCTAGTGTGGTAGCCTACTAGTACTAGGCTAGGCCTAGGCTAGTACACAATTTCAAGCTGAAGTTAATGTAGTTGTGTACTAACATCTCTCTTTAGCGTGTCGCCTTCTCGTTGCACCTCCTGAAGAGGACTTTTCTTGTTGGGCATGTTAGAATTTTGCTTTTGGTTTGGACTTTATGTTTTGGTACGGCCGTTCGTTGTCGCGCGTCCTGTGTTACAAAGGTAGCGCCCTCTGGAATTTACCATAATCATAATCGATCCCGTACCTTTTGTTTTGTTTTTTGTGATCAATGGTTTTCTATAACCAATGTAAGATCTTTGGACCGGTATGCTGCACAACTATCTGACCTAAAGTTCATGCTTAAATGAGGCTGGAGTTGTGGTTAGGGTTGGGAGTATCAATTTAATAGTAAGTAGGCCTACTGTAGTGTCAGTAATTAATAGAGAATTTGTAAGATAAGACTATTAGGTCATGGGCTGTAGGGGATCACCGTGCATCCCCCCCCCCCCACCCACAGTTAAACTTCCTTGGTGACATTTTGTTCCTACAGGCATATAAAACGAAAAAAATTTATGTTAACAAGAAAAAATATAGGAATGCATTGTATGTACTTGCCTCATTTGTAATGGTCATTAGTGTTTTATGGTCAATACTTTTTTTGGGGGGGGGTGGGGGTAACATTTATGCCCATAACCTGTGAATTAGAAATCCCATCAATTCAAAATTTACGAATTTTATAAAATTTCATGTTCTTATGTAACATTAATCTGTCATTTTGACAATGTTGGCATAAGGTGCCGAGGACGAACATTTGAGTATATACGGAACATTTATTATTTTTT
>NW_022738222.1:2134-3899 GCF_011630105.1 Anneissia japonica
AAGAATATATTTCAGTCTAATGTTAGTGCAAAATATCATTAGGCCTTTGTAATCACCGCACGACGCGCGACTAACATGGCAACTAACACGCGCGTGGGTAAATCGTCACGTACGCTGACGGTTTATGTTCTGGTTGCTATGGTTTTTGAGACGTTCAGCGTGTAGGGACGCACATGCGCCTAGAATGTCGATGCCAGAGTTATAACCTTTGATGTCTCGAGATGTGCGTCCTTCTGTTGAATTACCTTGTCATAACCCTTGATTTAGTTAATGGATTTGTATGATGTTGGTATCAACATTTAGCCTATAGATTGGTCAGTCATTTAAATTGAAAAAAAATTGAAACAGGCTGAAATTGACGTAGCTAGAGGTCAAATCATTGACCTCCACAGAAAAGTTGTATATTTATTCCCAATTCACTCACAAATGTTTACAAATCTACAGTTGTGAGTAGATTTGATAAAAATTAGTATTTTCTATTATAAATAAGCATATGGAATATAAAACAATGATATTATCAAGAAAAATGTATAAATTGATTAAATGTACTACTGTCATTGTGTTATAATCTTAGAATTTGTAATCAACAACAGTTTTTGGGGTAGAGGATAAAATTAAATGCTCATAACTCTTGATTTACTCAATGGATTTGTATGATGTTGGTATCAACATTTAGCCTATAGATTGGTCAGTCATTCAAATTTAAAAAGTTTTGAAATTGGCAGAAATTGACGCAACTAGAGGTCAAAAGGTCATTGACCTACACAGAAAAGTTGTATATTTATTCCCAATTCACTCACAAACGTTTACAAATCTACAGTTGAGAGTAGATTTGATACCAATTAGCCTAGGCAGGAGGCATTTGATGTTTCAACGGGTACCAGGAAACACGCAAAGGGAGAGGGGTGATGAACATTGATGTGAAGATGAGTTAGGTCTTTAGATGAAAGGTAAGCCCTGTAAACAGCTGCTTCAAGGGTGTTTATGTTTAAAGGTTACAGTTATATATTAATTCAGTAAATATAGTCTTTATTTTTATTTACATTTTGAAAGTTTGGGATATTGAAATTTTGTTTATTAATTCCAATTATTTAGAGAGTTATTTAAAAAAATATTATTCCAATAAAATTTTTATTAATTATTTAATTTTCGTTAAAATTTTAGCAGATTCCTATTTTTAAAGATTGATGTTCCTTCATCGATCAGTTCCATCATGAAATTATTCATCTGCATTTCATTCTTTTTTACCTTTTTTTTTCATCAACATGTAAAGATTTGCTAATTATATCCTTAACCTTTGTTTAATAAATTATCTAATTCTCCAGTAATATTTGATAATATTATCTTCATTCTTTTAATATTTAGACTTTTTACAAAAATGGCATTCACGTGGAGTGAATTTGTTGCTGGTGGCGCCTCAGGTGAGAGTTAGATAAATATTGAATGAGTTGTTACTTTGTAGATCATTAATTTGCTTTAAATCACTAATACTGGATTTATAAATTATTTTATAATCATTATTATTATTTATTCAGGCTAAAGATACAATATACAAAATATAATACAAATCATAAAAAATTCAAACAAACATAACATTAACAAGTACATTAAATAGACCATAGTCATTAGCAATGACATATGTAAACAAAAATGACAAAAGCATTGCATTATTATAGCCTAAGATTTATACATATTGATGCTAATAATAAGGTAAATATTAAATTAGTTATACAAAATTTATATTAGAAAAAAAAAAAAAACAAAA
>NW_022738223.1:0-838 GCF_011630105.1 Anneissia japonica
ATTCCGCCAACAACCAATATGGACGGTCTCGCGTCCTATGACAGCGATTCAAGTGAAATTAGTGCAGATTTACGCTCTCAAGAGGTTAAATTTTTGGCTTAAGTTATTATAATTATATACTTTATATATTTATACAAACATTGAAATATAAAATAATTTCATTAATTATATACAGGCAGTGGTATAAATTATGTTTAATTGTCATCATAATAAGGTAACTGGGGCCTAGGCTAGACCTAGGCCTAGATTAGAAGAAGACCTAGGCCTAGCTAGCCTACCTTAGCCAATTGAAGTAGTAGGATAGAGTAGGAGGAGGCCTACGTTTCTAGGCTAAGAATTCAAGGCCTAGTCAGTCCTCTACTAGCTAGGCCGCACTTCCTTTCGTTAACGTAGGCTATGCTTGGCGTCGAAAGTCATTGTATAATATAACATTAACAAGTCAGAGTGGAGTTAGGGCCTAGCCTAGCTAGGCCCTAGGCCTATGTTTAAGTATTTATTTAGTTTAGACCTAGGCTAAGCTAACCTCGTCAGTCGTGAGCTTTCACACTGTCACTGTAAAGTAATTTTCTTTGGCTTTTTGTTACATTGAAAAATAACTCAAATTTGCATGGAAAATGCTAGGAGGAATATAGGTGTGCAAAATAATAAATTATAACATAGGTCTAGGCCTATATTAAAAAATTACAACAAAACATATCCAAATACAATTCATCGAAAAATACAAAAAAGAAGCCCAAGAGAAAATAATAATAAACCTAAAATGCATTTGGACAGTACTGTAGATCCACATTTTATGTGACATCTTCAAATTTTATGTGACAAATGTTTTTGATGTGCC
>NW_022738224.1:0-621 GCF_011630105.1 Anneissia japonica
TTACGCTGAAGAATAGAGCAGGCGCTCCCCAAATATTCGTAGTATAATAAATTTTATATATCCTGAAAAAAAACTCAACCGCCTATGTTATTTTTTCTCGAATTCGTTTATTATTATTATTATAAATAATAATATTACTAATTTTAATTGTCTTTTGTATAATATATTTATTTTTTCTAGAATGAAAAGGGAAGATATTTATCCATATTCATCAGAACATCCTTTTTGGCTCGATCCAGAAAGACACAATGCTGAGATTGCTTCATTCCATCTTGATAGGTAAAGCTTAACTCACATAGATTATAACAATTAGGCTATGATTGATAATGATGAGGATGATAATGATAATGATGGTGCCGATAACATTGATGAAGCCAGTAAAGAAATGTGTTGCCAATGTATAATGACATTTAGAATAATGTATCGGTCAGCAACTTTATTTTTTGACCCTTAGAGATCCATCGCTCCGGATCCTTCACGATTATTTGTCCGGGCACCGGACCGGATACGGGCTTTGGTGTGAACGTAGCTTTAACCTGCCTAATTTGATTGATAAGATAACAAAATTTATCCAGAGCTAAAATCAGTGGCGTATCTAGAAGTCTTCAAATGTGGGTGTTC
>NW_022738225.1:0-542 GCF_011630105.1 Anneissia japonica
GGTTACACTCTTAGTAAAGTAGCAAGGGATTTCCTCTCAGTATGCAGACCAGCTCACCATCAGAAAAATTGACTGTTGTTTGGTGAAGAACAAAATATTCTTTTTTGCAACCGAAATCTCGTACATCTTTTATACTGTACATACTGATAAATTTATTATTAAACTTTATTTTTCTTGTCATACAGACACTACTGTATTTATGTTATTTTAAAGAAATATAAAACTCACCTTATACAAAGATCCAACTGCGCTACAAGATCCAAGAACCGTATGGAGCTTGCGAGTTTTGCAATTAAACAAAGACAAGCATTAATATACTATACTGTATTAATCCTTCGTGATTTGAATAATTATTTCACTGAAATTTTTCGAGAAACACACTGCGGCAAATTTAACGATTAATAAATCATTTGATAAGGGTTATTACTATAAATTAGGCTCCTGCAATGCTTCTTGTCTGCGTCCCGAGTACTGCAATATTTTTTTATCTTGAATTTGTTATGTATATTCAGTGGCGTACTTAGGATTCTTAAAATTGGAGG
>NW_022738226.1:0-1061 GCF_011630105.1 Anneissia japonica
ACACGATGGGACCCTTAGGGGCGAAGACAGTTATTGATCGAGTTCCTAGTCCACATTTCAAGCGCTCTGAGCATCTTACATTAGATGGATTTGTGCGCTATATAAAACTACACTATTATTTTTTATTATTATTATATTTTCAGCAAAACAAACAGGGATTATGGTCATACAGATTTAATCAAACACACCATAGATACTAGTTGCCTCATAGAATGAGGCAACTAGTTTATAGGACTTCTAAGATGAGAGAGGAGATAAGGAGACAGTGCGATGAGTTATTAGATAAGGACATCATTGAGCCTAGTCATAGCCCATGGAGCTCACCTATAGTTATGGTTAAGAAAAGGATAACACCTTTCATTTCTGTGTAGATTATAGGAAATGCATACAGGGCCTAATCCAAAACCCCCCTCCAGTAGCAGGACGGAAATTTGGACATTTACTTTAAAGATCTCGTTCTCTAACTGCCTAGTTTATGAAACTTGTTTTATGATTCTTAGCAAGGTACCTGCTTCAATTTGACGCAAAACAGAAAACACAGTACCTTATCAAATCACCATGGCAACGAAAAACATTTGGTGGTGGGACAGAATAAACAAATTGGATAAAAATGAGACAACATGTATATATCTTCTCAATTAATTTAAACTTTAAAATTGTACTGTAAATTTAAATACATACTTTTGAGTAGCAACTTATGATTCATCACCATAGGCAATATCAATAAATTTAAATGTTTCGCCGAGCAGAATAAAATAACATTAAATAAAATGGTCAGGGTAGTGGGACGGAAAGTGGTGGGGCGGAAATTTTTAAAATTACCCCAAAATTGATACTTTCTTTAAAGTTCAATTTATGTTTATCTGTAAAATTGAAAAGAATATTAACATTGCTGCTGATACCTATATATAGGTATTATAGGTATAGACCATTATGTAATGTAATAAGCTTGTATTTTAAGGGGTCATTTATACCCCCTGCACATTTTTGGCAGATATGGCAGTGTTATTGTACTAAAGAACATGGCATCACAACAACATTTGTGGAATCAAATCAATAGT
>NW_022738227.1:0-620 GCF_011630105.1 Anneissia japonica
GATACTGTCAACAGAGACTTCCTGATTAGTACGTTGGAACATTTAAACTTTGGCCCATATTTTATGAAGTGGGTAAATGTTTTGTATTGTGATACCGAAAGTATTATTATGAATAATGGTTGGTGTTCAAGTAGTTTTAAAATGAACAGAGGCATTAGACAAGGCTGCCCTCTATCCGCACTATTATTTATCATTGCAACAGAAATAATGGCTGTAAGACTTAGATGTGATAAATTGATTAAAGGCATTATGTTACCAAGTATAGAAGGCCCACGTGTAAATGAAGTGAAAATTGCACAACTTGCCGATGACACGGTTCTATTTATCAATGATGAAATCAGTATACAAAAAAGCTTACATAAAATTGTGGAATTCGGAAAAGTTTCTGGACTAAAACTAAATAAAGAAAAAAACAAATCTATGTGGTTAGGACAATGGAAAAAAAGAACTGATAGTCCATACGATATCAAATGGGTATCAGATGCATTCAGAATCCTCGGAATATATGTTGGTCATGACCATGACTTGTGTTTTAATAAAAAATTGGCTTGAAATAATTGAATCTTTAAAAAATATACTAGATACATGGCGAAAAAGAAATTTAACGATTTTTGGAAAAA
>NW_022738228.1:0-1068 GCF_011630105.1 Anneissia japonica
AATATCGTGATTTGTCAGTAAAACCTTCACTGGGTAGGCAATGGTTTAGCCTTACATGTTTGTCGAAATTTGCGTTGAAATTCGGCATAAAAAATGGTGTTTCGCATGAAATTTAGGTAAATTCAATTAATAAACCTTGTTTTAAAAAATGTAAATATAATTTAGCTTAGTATAATGCAAAATTTCATCTACTTTGATCGTGGACAACGTTTTCGGAGCATGTGTCTTAGCACGTGATCCCTTTCAACAGAAAGGAGCAATTAATTGCTGTGTTGGATGTTGCTACAGCTGCACAGGATGGTGATTGTGCTGCTTTTATTCCTCCATGTTAAAACTGATGGTGGCCAGCGACTCCAGCTGTGACTACATCAGAAATAACTTTTGGATTATTTAACGTTATATTTGTTTATCGATTTGTAAAATCACTGAATATTGCGATAGTCTCACCTATGCACGGTACTAGACCTACTGAACGTCAACGTCCCAGTACCCAACCGACTATTTTTTACCCATCGACCAGGGACTTCCCCTAGTTGGCGTACAAAGAAGACGTTCACTAGCAGGTAAACAAGTCCGTACTTAGGTATAGGGCGGCACACAGTCGTATTATGATTCATTTTAGAGAGTTGTCTGGACGCATTTTACGGTGCATCCAATCGGCCATAGTTAAAGGGGAGAAGCAAAGGCCAAAACGGAATATCAGCGTCCTAACGATGTGCTTCAAACTGTGTTTTCAGACACGTTTTGGTAGAACGATAGAAAATGCGTCTGAACACTGATTTGTCGTCTGGGATAATTTGGAGATCGCGCCTCAATTCAGGACGATATAATTCACAGCAAATTTTATGAACAATCGCTCACTCAAATCACGAATTTTCGTCACTAATTTTGTTTTTGCGCTCCAGGGTTTTAGAGTTTTTTAAGCCCATTTGATGGCATTTCTCTACATCATTTTTTATTTAAACAGTTTTTCAGAATCAATTACTGAGCTCTAAAAAAGTTAATATTTTTACATATTCTTCATACATAGGCCTACCTAGCCTAAATACTGTAAACCAGAAACTTTCG
>NW_022738229.1:0-585 GCF_011630105.1 Anneissia japonica
TCTTTTACATTGTTGCCATTCTCATCCTCACCCTCCTCCCCATTATCATTATTTTCATCCTCATCTTCAACATGATCATCATTCATCATCTATTCATTATAATCATCATCACCATTTTTCCCTCAGTTAAATTTGGTCTAATAGTAAGTAGGCCTATGTGTTTTTCAGTTGCCTGTGTTTTGCTTTTGTAATTGATTTTTGAAATTATGTATTTGATTTTGCCCTACATATAATAGTGTATCTAAGGGGATGGAACAGATTGTTTGAAGAAGATACAAAGAACCTTTTTTTTTTCATAGTGATTACCCCGTGAAACATATTATAAAGTATGTTGTGAGACACTAATCTCATATACAGCATAAAGTTCTGTGGCCAAAAGTGGTGAACTCAATCAAAAACAATAAAAAAGTGCATAATACATCCAGTGATGAAACAACAAAATATGTCTATATATTTGCTCATTTGTCAAAATTTAATTCTGGAATGTTTAAAAAAAGTAATAAATTTTCATAGTCACAAAGTTCTAACCAAGAAACCAAACAATTTGTCTGTTGTAATTTGATTTATGGTTCAATACGCTTGGCA
>NW_022738230.1:0-607 GCF_011630105.1 Anneissia japonica
CTTCTTCTCTTTCTTTCCCCCATCGCAACTTGTAAAAATGACGGGTCGTCGGTGTCGCGGTGAACTTGTTCCGGTTGCGATGATCTCTTCACGTGCAGCAAGTCGAAAATTGTTGTTGTGCCTTCTTTCATAACTTTCTTATCCAGATCTTTTTCTTTGGTCTAGTCCTTTTTCCCTGTAAGTTTATTTACATAAAGTTGCGCCTTGTTTCTTCCGCAATCTCCGTTGTCGAGTTCCCGGGTAAGTGTGGCGACGTCAGTTTCCATTACTGGTTTCTTTCCACGATCTTCGTTGTGGCCTTCCTTGGTAAGTGCGGCTACGTCATGTTCGGTGCCAACATATCTTCTTTGTTTACCAGGTCTTGTCTGATTGCCTCTGTGTCTGCCAAGGTTCTCGTTGGTCGTTGTTTCCAGCATGTCTTTCTTTGCTTTAATAATCTCTTTTTTAGATCGCTTCTTTCGATTTCCCGAATTGTTTCGTTGCTTTCATTTTTGGCCTCTACTCTGAAGTGTTGCTTCGAAGAATCCGTAGGTCTCTGCACTCTGTACAGTCTCGTTGTACTCCATCGTTCTAAGACGGCTATTATTCTTTACTTCATCTTTTATTT
>NW_022738231.1:0-1956 GCF_011630105.1 Anneissia japonica
TTTTATACAAAGTCAATCGAACTCACCTGGTATTTTCAACCAGTTCACCATATGTTTCTTAGCAACATTCACCACTTCAGTGTCTTCAGCCAATACGTCCACGAGACCCTTTTCCAGTGCTTCGTTAGGATTATACAGTTTTCCTGATCAGTTTAAATAAAAGATCCTCCATCATCATCATTATCCTCTATTGAGGTTATGTTATATTTTTTTATGTTTGCCAATCTATATTCTGTCTGTTTGCTTATTAGCAGAATTACGCAAAATCTAACTAACGGATTGTCATAATATTAAGTGGACTGGTACAAAAAGAGGTGATTACATTTTGAAAAAGTGAAAATACCATAAGACAATCGTTGTGTCGATTGATTTTGAATGCCACGGAATACGCGAATGCGAAGTTTAAACCATGGATTGGCTTATTATTTTTTAATTAGTACTTAATGCTCCACAGTCCAGTGGTGGCGCCAGCGGGGTTAAGGGGTGGGGGGAATTTTCCTCTTCCGTCGTATAGGCCCGGACCCCCTGTCGTCTGACGCACAACTAGGTCGTCGGATATTACAAATAATAATAATCTAATTATTATTATTAATAACCTATCCAAATCATACATTTCGTCGCTCACATCACTAACTAACACAATTAAATTCAATTGTGTTAGTTCGTGAAATCAAAAATGCGCGTCAAAATACGCGCTGTTGTCGTTAAGGACTTTTTGTGTGGTAAAGAATACAAAATTGCTTGACGACCAATACGCGCTCGTTTTGACGCGCTACTGTGATTTCACGAACTAACACAATACTTTGATTGTGTTAGTTCGTGATGTAAAAATCAGTACACTCTTTAATGTACTGAAGTATCTATTAGTATTTACATGAATTGCATACTCGCAGCAATTTACTTTCTATTAGAAACTGCTAGTCTAATTATTATTATTATTAATAACCTATCCAAATAACGTTATTTTGACTGCCAATTCCCAATATTGTGGTCTATTGGACCATATTAAGCCATAAAATCTCTCCCGGTAAACCCTACAAGGGAGTTTTCATTCCGGGCCGTCGACCGAGGCTTCGTTGGCCCCTTGGTTGAGACCCCCTCTGTCGGACAGGTCGGACCCCTCTTTTGGCGCCACTGCCATAGCCGCTGACAAAATTACCTAGTTGCAAAGCCTTCTCTGTTTCTCTGTGCCCAATTGTATTATTCATTGTATCTTTCAACCAGAATGCTGCTATAATACCCTGAAATATACAAATTAATGATTTAAGTACAATCTGTTGAATTGAACTAATAGAATAACTAATGCAATAAACATTTAATTAACGACAACATTTATTCTTGAAATCTTATATTTGGCTGTTTAAAAAAAAATAATTTTCTTCATGCTTTTTGGATGTAAATTTTGAAGTTTTAGCTTTAGAAGCTTTGGTCTCTAAAATAATAAAGAGAAAAGGCATTTGTTAATTTGGGACCACAGAAAGTTGTCTGTAATTGGGGAAGGTGGTCTTTAATTGGAGGGTCTTCAATTAGAGGGAGACCTTTAATTAAAGATTAAACATTGAGTTTACTCAATATTTAATATGGATCAGGATTTACCTAACATCAATTCTACATATACATTCAAAACCAGATGAAATTATTTCAAAGTAATGATGTAAAACATAGGCCTACCAATAAAGTTTCGTTGAGACCAATGGTGTACCTCCCGGAAGCCATTACTCTGAAATCACATGACATTGCCATAAGGCAGCCAGCACCCGGACTATGCCCCTGAAAAAAAAAAATTAATTCATTTTTTTTTCATATTGTACTTTTTATTGATTCATTTCATTAAGTTAGTAATCTATCCATTCATTCGAATAAATACGTCGGTAGAGCAAAGACAAACGTCGTTACACGCTTACATTAATGGCTGCCATGGTAACAAGACGTGAGCCATATAGCCTCAACCACATG
>NW_022738232.1:0-1773 GCF_011630105.1 Anneissia japonica
TAGCTAGTCGTCTATTTTAGCATCTGACCTAATTCTGTCTTTGCAATAATGTAACAAAAATGGAAGTAAAACAAACAAGAAATCACAAACCTTGTGTCATCTTCGCCTTAAGAGTACCATGGCAATAAATATGTGGAAACTTTTCTTTCCACAATTATACTCCAGTTATGCAACTAAAGAAATAGGCCTAGCAAGTTGAGTGATTTTTTCGGGCTTATGAATATAACAAAAGCATGAAAAGGCTTTTAAAATGTACCGCATGCAATTATCAATGTATTGATAATTTGATATGGAAAATATAAATATGGAAATACATATTTCCTTTACAATATTATTATAACATGATCAGAACATTTATGGTAAATGGAAACGCAACAGATAAGATAAAAAAACGTATGCGAAACTAATCTATTGACTATACTTATTCCATAGATTTTTATTTGATTCAAGCATTAATAAAAATTATATCAATATATATAGCAAGAACCAAACAAACGTATTTCAAACTCGGTCAACTTCGTAACATCTGCGTTGTTTCTGTAAAAAAAAAAGAAAAATAGCACCAAGTTATACAGTAATATAGTAACAATAACAAACTTTAATACTATTAAAAATAAGTGTTAATAAACTAATGTTACAGTAATTTAAATGACAAATTGGCTGGTTTTTCCAGATACAATGTAAATTTAAAAAAATAAAATAATAATAATAATATATAACATCATATATTTTAGTATTTATTTTATTTGCTGTATTTGTTATGTAGTAGAAAGCGTAGGATTCATAAAACGAAAATAAAAACAATAACAAACTTTAATACTAATAAAAATAATTGTTAATAAACTAATGTTACAGTAATTTAAAATGACAAATTGGCTGTTTTTTTCCAGATACAATGTAAATAAATAATAATAATAATAATAATAATAATATATAACATCATATCATATTTTAGTATTTATTTTATTCGCTGTATTTGTTATGCAATAGAAAGCGTAGGATTCATAACAAAACGAAAATAAAAACCGTCCGATAATATTAATTGATAGTTTAGTAATAATAGTATTAATTTTATTTGCTTTTAAGTACCCTGTTGTTACTTATTAGAAATACAACAAAACATAAATAAAAAAAGTATGATAAACTGATTGACGAACTTGCAATGATAATTAGGCCTAGTTATATTAAATTTAGCGTTTCGAAACTCCAGGCCACAGCAAAGATGGGTCTTGCGCACTTCGGAATATATGAAAGGACTCTTCTCCGGGCACGCCGCAAGTTGTGTTACCCCAAATTTGAGTTGTGTTTGGTAGCGCTGTCAACATGTATTTAAGATGCAGATTTCCCATCCCTCCGATCACGACAAAAGCTATAACAAAATCGTTTAGGTCGGTTAACCTATAAAAGTCGAATATTGGTTTACGTTTATCCAATTGTATGGATTTAAACCGATTCGATCTTCAATATTATTAGTTCTACTTGTTTATCTATAATTGTCAAAACAAAAGCGCCGAAGAGCATGACAACTGTTTACAGTGCGTCAGTGTAAATAACTGCTTTTAGGCTACTGACGACCGTGTAAATATCTGTCAAGAACAGAAGAAGGCAGACGGATAGATAAAATGACCATCCTAGCACTTGTTGGATTATTATTGCACCAGCGTACATCTCACTGAAAAATTGATAAATAAAAGATCAGGTGAAACGATTTTTTTTTGTTACATAGGCCAAATTATTAAATTATTGTTTTTCTCTTATATAGGGCCTAAAATA
>NW_022738233.1:0-864 GCF_011630105.1 Anneissia japonica
GTGGAGAACAGGCCAGCTAGGCTCGCCCTTAAATCCACCACTGTTCCAAAAAATTTATTTTTTTTTAGTTTTAATCAAAAAACACACATGTGTTTTACAACCATAATTAATGCATTTGATTTTATTTATTCATTCATTCATTTATTTTCAATCATTCATTTTTATTCATTCATATTTTTATTCATTTTATTAATTATGGTTATAAAACACATGTGTATTTTTTGATTGGAACTAATAATAATTATTTTTTTGGAACAGTGGCGGAAAGAGGGCCCAGCTGGCCTGGTGCCCACCTAAAGTTTTCAAAATAAAAAAATGGAGAAAAAAAATAAAATTATACAAGGATAAAAGGATACAATAATAATAATAATGATAATAATAATAATAATAATAATAATAATAATAATAATAATAATAATAATAATAATAATAATAATAATAATAATTTGTAGGATTCCACTGAGAAGTAATCTAACTCATATTTGTGTAGAAAATTGCTGGTAGGGAGGTAGGCCTAGGTGCGCAAAAACATCATAAGGCCAAGGTTACTGCATAATAATATATAACCATCTATGTTGAAATATTGGAGAAAAAACCTTAAATTAAATTAGGCCAAATAAAAAAATACTTGTTTAGCATCACCTCTTTAAAATTAAATATTAATGTTGGGAGGTGATTTAAAAAAAAAATTAATATATAGTATCAATAATCCTTGTTAGATCAGATGCTACCTTAGCAGTGCCATGCCTTGGCACAACTTACATACCCACTCAGTAGCGGATCCTGAAATTTGAAATATAGGGGGCCCAGGGAGGGACCAATCCACAGGTTGTGGGTCTGTACACATCAGCCCCACCATGGTTT
>NW_022738234.1:0-765 GCF_011630105.1 Anneissia japonica
GGTAACAGTGGCTTATGGTCCGTATATACTGTGAAGTTGCTGCCAAAGAGATACATATGAAAATGTGTAATTGCTCAGGTTACTCCAAGGGCTTCGCGTTCAATTTGCGAGTATCTCGATTCTGTGTTTGTTAGTGTACGGCTGGCATAAGCTACCACTCGGCCTTCTTGACATAACATTGCTCCGAGGCCTGTTGGGCTCGCGTCTGCGACCACAACTGTTGCTAGGTTAGGATTAAAGTAAGCTGTAACATCTGCTTTTGCTAACTTATCCTTCAACTGGATAAACGCTTGTTGCTCAGTTTCACCCCATGTCCATTCGACGTTGTTGTGGGTGAGCAGTCGCAAAGGTGTTGAAAGTGATGCATAACCCGGAATGAAACGTGATACGTATTGCGCCATTCCTAGAAAAGTGCTTTTCACGTTTTATAGCAAGGTTCGCTTCTCTCATATCAACGCAGATTCTGACTTCGTTTGACTTTTTGGGCACGACAACTACTGGGCTTATCCATGGAGTGGGCCCTTCTGCGCGTTCAATTATGTCGTCCGCTATTAAACGATTGATTTCTTTGTCCACATCCTTTCGTACGTGAAATGGTATTCGACGATGTTTCTGAATTTTCGGCTGGACGGTCTCATCTATGTGTAATTTAATTTGCTCACCTTTTATCTTTCCCATACCGTTAAATAGTTCACTAAACTAATACTTTGTCGGTGTTCGGTGGTGTAACGCTGTTGGTTATTTGTAACAGACCTAAATCAACTG
>NW_022738235.1:0-675 GCF_011630105.1 Anneissia japonica
GTTGGATGATGATTTGATCGACGTCTATTTTTGGTTGTTAACTGAGTGGTTAAGAATAGCAATTCGCGTTGAAGTTCACCTAGGCGACGAGAGATGACCTATGTGCGTACTTTAGCTTGGATTTAGTACAAACATTTAATTAGCGCTCTATGTTTATCTTTGAAAGATCTCTGAAATACAAACTGAAATACTTGGATGATGATGACGTGTTAATGTTTCATTAATGTTGTAAAATTAATGTAACATGGGTTAATAAGAAAGTTGAAATAAGTTATCATTAGAATTTCGTGTCATAGAAATAAAACTGTTTTGATAGGTATCTTATTTACCATGCACTGATATTTGGCGACGAATCCGTCGCGCACTCCGATGGTGAGAGCTTGACTGAGAATTTTTCGCACAACCGTCACTTGCTCACCCATGTTGCTGTGTTGTGGGACGGGTCGACCAACCGTCGGTGACGGCGCTGTCTGAGACTGAAATTAAATATATTAATTTAGGTTTATTTAAAAGGATAATTTACGTCATAGTCTTTCGTTACCGGTACGTTACGTTGTTATATGTACTGTATGTAGTTTGGAAAGTTTTGTGTATTTCCAAATATATTGTTTTAGGATTGCAATTTAATGGTGTGTTTAGTGTGTGTGTGTGTGTGGTTTTTTTTTTTGGTTTTTT
>NW_022738236.1:0-626 GCF_011630105.1 Anneissia japonica
GCCTTTGGAAAATAACAGGTGGGAAGAGGGGAAAAGAGATTTAATTCAGGTGATCACTCACTCAATGCTTGTGTCTGGACAAATACAGATTTTTACATGAACATTGACAGTAACCTGGGGTCTAGTAGGGTCAGGTCTGAGATCCACTGGGGTCCAGTGAGGGATCCAGTGAGACCAAGAGTGGAAGTCGACCAAGGGCCTTGGCTACTGTATATACCTCCACTGATTGATGCTGAAATAACCATTTGGTTTTACAGATAATACAGGATACAAGATTGTTCATTGTCGTGAAAAAAGATACAAGTATACCAATGGTACAATGTTGTCTGACATGCAGCTAAATATGTAAATAATTAAATAATATTAAAAATATATAATATACAAAAAATAATATTTTTTATTTGTTTTATTTATATTAACAAAATACAAATATAGGAAACAATATTATAATTTTCATTATCAACATCATTGTCATTATCATCAACAACATCATCATCATCAGTAATACAGCATCATTATCATTATTTTTATTATTATTAATATTCAAATGTAAAGCATTGTATAATGAATAAAATAATATATAATATAATATTTATAATATGTATGTATTATTATTAATATACAAA
>NW_022738237.1:0-1485 GCF_011630105.1 Anneissia japonica
AAAAACATATCACTTTTTCAACATTGATTCCACATTAAAATGCAAACTATAATTTAACTTGATGTAAAAATGTTGAACTTACATTTTACTATAACATTAAAATCTCAACATATTTTTAACATAGAAAAAACTTTGAATAAACTATGGTTTTTGGCAGAGAAACATAACATTGTTTAAACATTGATTATATGTTAAAATACAAACTATATCTTAACCATTAAAAAGATGTTGACCTAATGTTGTTAATGTAATTTCAATATCTAAACCATTTTTCAACATTTATTTATTGTTGAGATTTTTCAATGTTGATTCTACATTGAAATAAAAATTATGTTTAGAGTTAACGTTGGAAAAATGTTAAATAAACATTGTAATTGTTATGTTATAAAGTTATATAAAAAACTTCAAAACTTCACATTGAAAAAACATTGAACTTATGTGGATACTGTAACTTCAAAATCTCAACATACTGTATTTGCAACGTGTATTTAACGTTGAAAAAACGTTTAATACACAATAGGAGTTTGGTTAAAAAACGTAACACATTTTCAATGTTGATTCTACATTGAAATGCAAACTATATTTTAACTTGATGTTGAACTTACGTAGTTACTGTAACATTAAAATCTCAACATACTTTCAACGTTTATTTAACGTAGAAAAAATGTTGAATAAGCAATAGGTTTTTGATTGAAAAACGTAACACATTTTCAACGTTGATTCTACATTGAAATGCAAACTATATATTAACTTGACGTTTAAAAGATGTTGAATACATGTTTGTACTGTAATTATTAAATTATCAACCAAATTTTAACATTAATTCAACATTGAATTAATGTTAAATTATCAACCGAGACTTGGGTTAAATACACAACATATTTCCAACGTTTATTCAATGTTGAGTATATGTTGTGAACATGATTTCAACGTTTCAACTACATTTCAACGTTGCTTCAACGTTGAATTAACGTTTTGTGCCTGCTGGGATTATTATTATTATTATTATTATTATTATTATTATTATTATTATTATTATTATTAATTTTAATAATAATAATAATAATAATATTCCATCCATTCGTCCATCCATTTACTCACTCATTCTCTCACTCATTTACACTCACTCATTTTTTTTACTCATTCATTCATTATTTCATTTATTCACCCACTCATTCAATCACTAATTCATTCATCCATTTATGTATTTATGCATTCATTCATTCATTTAATCATTCATTCATTCACTAACCCACTCACTCAATCACTTATTCATTCATTCCTCCATTCATTTATTCATGCATTAATTCATTTATTTACTCCCTCACTCACTCACTTACTCACTCACTCATTAATTAATTAATTAATTAATTAATTCATGTTTTCATTCATTCATTTATTCATTCATTTTCGTTTATTAATTTGATTTTATTCATTCATTCATTCATTTTCAATCATTCATTTTTATTCATTTATTTATTCATA
>NW_022738238.1:0-450 GCF_011630105.1 Anneissia japonica
AATACTTGGAGTATGTATTATACTTTCTTATCTGAGATTAATCAGTGGACCTTTCGGTTTTATAACATTTGTTATCTTAGTATTTCTCATAAATAACATCTATTTTTAAATTAATCAAAAATGTCAATTTTGGGTTACAATATTAACATAAATGTGTTATCATACCTATCATTTGGTATATTATTTTAATATGCCAAATGATGTGTATGATGAAATCATTTTATCATCATTTGGTATATGTTTTTAATAGTTTCCGTATGATAACAAATATATTCAAGTTAGTTATTTTGGTGTCAAAATATGTAACCTTTAACAAACTATAACCACCCCATTATTCTACTGTCATCATATTCATATATGTAGGACTGGTGACTGTCCTTGTAAAATGCAATATGCGAGGGTTATATAATCCTAATCTGGCTTATGCCGTCCTGTATATTGTATATACAA
>NW_022738238.1:542-954 GCF_011630105.1 Anneissia japonica
ATTCATCCGAATTATGACTGTAAACACACGCATTTACAGGGTTTTTTGGATTCAAAATAGTACGTATACAGGTATGTATATGCCTTTCTCAAAATTTTAGACTTATATTAACTCTAATGCTTTAAAAACATTTAAGTTCAGTCAACCTTGGCCTAAACCAAGGCCCTCGGCATATTACCTAGTTTAGGCCTAGATGAACAACTTTCGGCTCAATCATGTGTGGGAAAAAGCTGGGCCTCTGGCTTAGGGGTGAAGGGCCTAGGTATTTAGAATTGCCAAGAGGCTCCCTACTTCGAGTGTCATAGTGGGCCCCCCTATAGTAATTCCCTGGTGTTCTATTACCTCAATGCAGGCCTATTTGAATTCACTATTTCTACTACTAGCCTCCTATATTAGGCTTAAGGCCTACTAG
>NW_022738239.1:0-875 GCF_011630105.1 Anneissia japonica
GTTATAGACAGAATACATGTAATGCTGGCAGCATTGCTATATAAATTCAACATTGGTTTAAAAATCCAACAGTTATCTACATAATACAGTACATATGATTAAGGCAACATTTGTTTAAAAATTCAACACGATCACGACTACAGTATACAGTACATAATATATTTGTGCAGTTGTTTAACAAATTTGGCCTTTCTGTTCCGTAAATCAAAGTGGGTAGTTTGATCATGATGCATGTTCTTTATTTGCTAACTTACCGATACTGTAATAAAGTTTTGTATTTGCTTATACTTGCTATAAAGTATATCTTTTTCTTTGGTGGCTTTAGCAACAGACTCAGAGAGTAGATGAATCTGTTCTTCTAAACATTTAATAGTACTTTTTGTGGCAGCAAGATTTAGCTTCAGCATGATGAGTTTCCTATCAAAAAAAATATATATATAAAATAAACCTCTAACCTAAGAACGGAGGGTATAAAACATGAACATCAAAACTAATAGTTGGGCACCGAGATATTTATCTGGAAGTAGTGGGTTTGATGCCCACCCGAATCACTTGCAAATTTTTTTTGCAATTATTTGGCACTGTACTGAATATTTGGTATGATAGCACGTCATGTTGGGCAAAACATCACTCCTATATTTTCCTGATGCAAACTCACATCGAACGAACTACTTTATATCTGTCTGCTTATACGAGTGTCTGTATGCTTATACAGTTTTTTTGCCGAAGAAGTGTAACAAAACATGTTTGCATTGATTTTACAGCGCTGCAGGCGAAAACAGTTTGGTCGAGTGGTTAGTGTGTTTCACACTATTGATCCCAGGTTCAAATCCCATGATGTCTTTTAATATCTTTTAATTAATTGTCCATACTAT
>NW_022738240.1:0-503 GCF_011630105.1 Anneissia japonica
AAAATCATACCGTCCAATTCTTTTTCATTTAAATACTGAATAACATCAAGACCATGATGAAAATGCTTATATTTAATTTCAAACACACGTGTGTGGCCTATATTATAAATAAGATAAGCCCTATGTCGTATTGTTTTCTATATGGGGAGTGGTGTGGGGTGGGTATGGTAAATTACTAACCGGGAAAATAAATACCCACTCCGACCCAAGACCCCTGTTACGCGCCTGGTGTTTGCGCGGCATTGCGGGGACAAAAATCGTGCAAGTGTCAAAGTGGCTTAATGCTCTCTCTCTCTAGGTCCGATCAGGTGCATTCTTACCAATTTTACCCAGAGTTGACGGAACTAGGGGGTGCTGTGTTATGGAGAGTAATGTGTGACCGGAAATGGTCTGCAGTCAGTTGGTTGTTACCATGCGCCAGTGATGTTGGAGTACAGGAAGATGAAACTATTTATGTATTGCATGAATAAAGTTCGGGGTTTGTGTCGGGTAGTGAAATGATT
>NW_022738241.1:0-596 GCF_011630105.1 Anneissia japonica
TCGATCTACAACCTCTGAATTTGCCTAGTAACGATGAATTCGTCGAGAAAATGGTAATATTTTACGAGAAATAGTCTGTATTTCTCATTTTTTTATTCTTTTGCGTAAAACTAAAATTCATGCCAATATTTTTCCATGATTTATAATAATTGGAGTAATTCAAATGCATATTTTCTAAAAAAAGTAAGTTTTTAGTGAAATTTTGCCGGGAATGGGGATTTAATTAAAAAATCTTAACTCCATACGCAGGGTCGTATCACATTAATTTTTTCTCAAAAGACTATTCTAGGCCGGCCTTGGTTAGGCCTAGGCTATATGATTACAACAAATTGAAAAATGTTTTTGACCTCAGAAACCAAGATGGAAAAAGAAAACGAAGTGTCTATGCTTACGCCGAGTCGTAAGCATTAGTCACAGGCTATGCTTACGTCGATCTATTGAGCATGCACAGGGGTGACGTAAGCATTATTTCGAGGCTATGCCAACTCGTTGATCTGCTTACTATTTCACGTTGTCGAGGCATTAGCTTTGTCTAGTCCACAGTTTTCCAAAAGAACAGGCATCGTCACAGGGACGTAGCCAGGATTTTGAAGGGG
>NW_022738242.1:0-660 GCF_011630105.1 Anneissia japonica
TTATTATAAAAAAAACTCTTCTTCCTCCTCTTCCCCTTGCTCACTACTTTCTCCATTACTAATGAGCATCAGAACATTATTACACCAAAACTAGACACTGATAATTGTTTTGGACATCGTTACGTTAAAGTACTGTAAAGAACCTGAATTGTAGGCTTTTTGATGTTAGTGTTGCACAAATAAACTAAGTGAAAAGGGAAATATTACACAATATAATTCACCATTAAAGTTGAATGATTATTATACTTACTGGTAAAGCTCCTCTCCCTCTTGCTCTTCCTCCTCCTCTCCCTCCTGCTCTTCCCCTTGCTCACTACTTTCTCCATTACTAATAAGCATGAACACATTATTAAACCAAAACTAACAGTTTTTGGACATCCACATCTAGATGTGTATAAGAGACAGAGCTAATATTTCATCCTTATTACTAAAAGCCCCAGTGTCTGTATTTGTCACCATGAAGATATATTAATTCAAAACACACTGGATGGGTGATCCTGGTCTGATGCTGTCTGATAAGTCATTTATTTGGGAATATTAATTATTCCAAAAGTTTGTGTGTACTATATAATCAGTGACATTCATGTAATATTTTTTTGCTGTACATTTTAAAAAGTTGATGTGATTTTAAGTTTAAATCCAAACCTTCCCTGACAAAGG
>NW_022738243.1:0-565 GCF_011630105.1 Anneissia japonica
TGCTGCCCTCAAATCTTTTACAGTCCCTATAGCACATTGTCTCAATGAAGTCATTTGCTGTTTGTCTATGAAGTAGTAAATTTCTCCATTATCATCTGGCTCTGTTTTTGGTAATTCATTGATTCTGTCCCTGAGTGCTGTAACTACTGTTTCACTTGACTGCATTGCAGTGCCTTCATCACTCTTCAATAATTGATTAAAAAAAGACAGTTTTGTTTTTATATCGGATAATATTGCTTTAAATTCATCCATTTGTACATCATTCACCTTCTTTTTTCTTTTGTAGATTGTCTCTACTTCGTTTTTCATTTTGTCTCTATTCTCCTTTACTTTTTTGAATATTTCTTCAACATGATTGTCTATGTCTCTCAAACATGTGTCTTTACATTGGTCTAATTTTGTAGCATTCTGAATAACAGCTTTGAGACCATCTTCTAATTTGTTGACAAAGTGTTGGGCAGATTTTTCCAAGGTGGCTGAAGTTTCTTTAAATATTTGGAATGCGTCTGAAATGTTGATTGATTTGTGTTTTCCATCCCATGCATTGTGGTCCATAAGTATACAA
>NW_022738243.1:584-1461 GCF_011630105.1 Anneissia japonica
AGTATACAATTTACACAGATTGGAGTTTTACAATCTGTGCAGTAGAACTCCAAAGGTTTACTGTGATGTGAACACTGAGGCGGATGTAACAAAGTCATCTCAGAGGGACTCATTGATTGCACATCCACCATTAAATGTAACTTGTGATTTATAAAGAGTCCATACTTCTTATGATAGTCGCTACAAGTAGAGCACAAGTACTGTCTGCAATCCTGGCAGTAGTATTTTACCTGTTCATCCTTTTCACAAACACTACATTTCATCTGATCTCTCTCTGAAAATTGTTCGATAGTTTCTAATAAATTATTTAGAAAGGTATTTGGTGGAAGCTTCTCAAGCCCACCCTCCGGAATTGGATATAATTTTGAGCAAGTTGGGCAAGTCAGCTTACCCTTCTCCTTAACCCAATCTTCCAGGCATGCCAAACAGAAACTATGGAGGCAGTTGAGGGATTTTGGATTTTGAAGTCTCTTAAAGCAGATGGTACACTCTAAGACCTTGTCATCAACATTTTCCAGAAACTGATCCAACTTACTGGTAGCCATCTTGAATTGAAATCCTTGAATTAAAAAATATTTTTAACAATTATTGTTTAAGATAGATACATAATTATAATATTATTGTATACTTATATACCTTATAATGTGCCAAATGGTCAAATAACCCCTATTAACAGATACTTAAATTCTTTTCATTGTAACCCTTATTAAGGGGACACATACATTTTTTTTCATTGTACCACAACAACTACAACAATCTAAAAAAACCTTTAAATATCGACACCTTTTTGAACAATGAAGCAGAATTTTCTCCCTTAGTTGGAGAGAACATGGGTATAGGCCTTAAGCCGGGCTTATATCTGTCTCTTATACACATC
>NW_022738243.1:1546-5490 GCF_011630105.1 Anneissia japonica
ATTGAAAGCAACTGAAAATACCCAGTTGCTCTCAGTTGCCCACGTGCTCTATATTCTAGCGATTCAAGGCAACTGAAAATGCTAACAAAGTTATGTCTACCAAAATAATTTGACATGGTTTATGTAAAATGTAATGGTGTTTGCAAGACTTGTGAAATATTTTATTTCATGCAACAAATCATAAAAGACTATTATAATGCCTATTCTAGTCATAATAGGAAGCTTATACAAATGTACAACCATTGACCATTGGCCATTTTGCGATATTAGTAAACATTCTTTTCAGACATCATTTATAGGTCATTAGAACATGATCTCAGGGCTGCTGGAAATAAATCCATTAATATTGGCGTTATTAATGAGATTAGCAAAATTGAAGTTTCGCTAATCGCTAGCAGGGAAACAGTTTTAATTGAAAATATTTAGCCATAACAATTAGTCTGTATTGTGAGGGAAGTCTGTACAACATGTTTTATTTTAAATGGTAGGTAAACAAAGGTAATTGATTTTTAGGTAGAAACTTTAAACAGTTATAATAATTAATAAATTTCGAAATGTAAAAGTATTTATAGCAATTGATAGCCAATTAAGTATATGCATATTTTCTCTTGTTTTCCATTTTGATAACAACATTCATTGTTTTATAATAACTTATATATACATATTATGGTTATATAGATGTAGGATTATTGCTTTTTTTTTACATTTTGAAAAAGTATTTATATTTAATAATTTTAGTGAATTATAGTTTGCTTTGGCAATAAATATGCCAACTTCATAGACCCACGCAATACAATTGATTGGCGACTGTTTTTGAGGGTTTCACGAAACATAATACAGGGAGATCCCTAATTATTTAAGGTAAACCTACACAAATGTAATTTGAATTTTAACTTTGGAAAGTCAAATATTTTGGAATGGGAAAGCATGTTGATGAAGAAGAATGGAAATTAGGGAATTTTTAAATCTCAGAAACAGAAACTATCTTTGGATAATTATGTCACAGAAATTAAATGACTGTTCAATACAAAATTTATGAAAACATGGGACCTTCATCTATGAAGTTGTGTCCCTGCCCCCTCCCCCCATTTCCTGGACTGCCAATGACAAAAACAATTAATACTATTTATATAGGTATGTTAAAAAAAAATTAAATTTGATTGGATGTCCATAATTCTGATATCACAAAATCTACCAAGTGTTATAACATTAAAAACGTTTACAAAATTAAATTTGGTTGTATGGTTGATTTTTAATGATTTTTAAAAATATTTATTTTTTGGTGAAAATTTGGCTACAGGCGTTATATAAAGTTTGTGACCTTTTTACTAATTTGTCAATTCTCATTGTGTATACCTTGAAAAAAAAAATTAATTAGTTTCTATTCTTTGCTTTGATCTATACATGCATTATTTGACTAATTTATTATTACTACAGGGGTATTATTATTTTTAATTGCTTAAAAACTAATAATGTAGGCCTATGCAACACCAGGATGCTTGTGCTCTATATTCCTGTCAACAACACATATCATCCAATCAAATTTCAAATTCAATGTCAAGTGATCTATACAGACCAATTACAGGCCAGAATTGCCAAAATTGCCTAATAAGACGCCATATGCAATTTCGTGACGGTAATTCTCAATTATACACGGGTATATTAATCGCAAAATATCATTATAATAAATCAAAATCTTTAAAAATATTCTATTATATAATACTAAACAATGATTATATTGGACATATTCATCAGTAATACAGAGTTTATGTGTAAATTTAATAACAATTATGCCGTTTGAATCATCCTCCAATGTACACATCTTTCGATCAGCGGACATTTTTATGCATCGGACTCGAGAGTCATAAGATTTGAGAAAATCAAAAAAATTGTTGAGAAGCATTAGATCTAATTCATACTTGGCATAGATATTAAATATATAATTCTTAAAATTACAGGATGGTTTAATTTAAAATTTACAGAGCTTACAAAATATGTGTAAATGATGCTTTATTTCAAAGAAAAAGTCCCGTACACTGTAACTCCGTGACCGATCAATGAAAAAAATATTTTTAAATAGCGCAAGTAAACTTTGACCTGTTTACTTTGTAAATAAGTTCAAAGGTTAGCGAATGCAACCAATAAACGATTTAATATGATTTTTTCTAATCTGGATGCAAGATGCAAAACCAAAACAATAATCAGCATCGGCGTCGCGACAACGATAACAGTGCGTGACGTCACTCTTCTAACATACCTAATTTATATTATATCTTCAAAATCTATTAAGACCTCAAAATATTAAAGATATCTGGGCTCGATGGAGCTCCGCCCACTCAACCCCAAAAAGGTTCTGTCGCTTGGTAGCCCATAGTCATTTTGGTCCACTTTCTACAAATTTGCACCTACCCAATAAAAACCTGTTTTAATATTTAGTAGGCCTGTTACACCTCTATCAACATTTTTTCAAATCTGAAGTGATCTGAAATTTTTTCATAATATGTCAGCAGGGAGATGTAAAAATTCATCTCAGATAACATAATAATTTGGTTCAGTATTTTAATTTGTTTGAACCATTAAGATATTGATTGGATCTATTGCACTGAACAACATAAATTAATATAATATTTACCCTAAAATTCTCTGTTAAGTTTTAGGTGTGCATGAAGTGTCTGCAAAAATAGAAATGGGTTTTTCCAGGTTAGTCATGTGACCTTATAGGCTGGTTTCTTTGTGAGTGCTATCAAGCATAGCATGATGAAATCAGTCATGCAGTGACTTAGAGAACTCTGTAAAGTTCAGGTTCATTGTTCTAGCTGATATCAATCCAAGTCAAACTTATATTCAGGTTGCAGTTAAAAAAATAGGCTCACAGCGGGAGCATGTGTCTGCTGCCTTATACAGGAGTTTTTATTTTTGAATTTAATCTTACGTTCTTCAATATGCAGATGTGTTTGTCATTGTAGTGTATCTGAATTTTTCGTGAAAATTGTCTTTCATAACAATATTCTGTATACTACTAGGCCTACTGTATTATATTGCACTAAAAACACTAAAAAAGATTAACTCTTGGAGTCACCACGTTATGTCGTTGATCTCGAAAACAATTCCATTATGTTTACAAATGTGTAAAAAATGACAAACAAAAATCAATGATAAATCAACCAACAATTTAAACATTTGATTTGGTTAAATTTACATATGTATAAAGACTAAACAATTAAAATTATATAAAGGGCAGAATGAAAATGTGTATAAAGACCATTGATAATTAATGAAAAAAATTAAAAGAATTAAGTAGTATAAAAATAATTATAAAAATCAAAATTTAAAGGTAATTCAAAATTGAGGGATTTCACTGTTCATTGAAACAAATAATAAAAATAAAATAATAATTCAATAAATGGATCCTCATCCATGCAATTAAAAACCCTTTATTACTTACAGTGCACAGTACTGGAAATGGAGAAATTGAAGATGTCAAGCATTTTTTACTAAATTGTCCCACTTACAATATCATTAGAAAACAACATTTAACAAATCTTGAAAATGACCTACTCTGTAACGATTATGAGACAAGGACACTTTTTTCAACAACAAATGATGATATTAAAATTAATTTATTTAAATTATTCAGTCTTCTAATATTTGTGATACCTCTATTTTTGATAATTTCTGTAAAAATACATCATGAATGCGTGGGAGAAACGCTCACAACTAAAAAATTCACAACAATAGTATAAATGTATTTTTGCTTATCAAATTGTGTAATGTTAATGTTTTTTTTTTCTTTTACACCAAAAGTGGATTCTACATTGTAGTCAGTATTTCTTAAGTAGTCCTACTCTGGTATAATCTTTTTGTTGTAAGACGTTTTAATCTTTAGATTTTATATTTTTAGGTTAGTTATTTTAAGTATTTACATTACAGTAGACCTGTATTTT
>NW_022738243.1:7059-9114 GCF_011630105.1 Anneissia japonica
AGCCTGGGCCTATATAAGCCCTGGCTCTTATACACATCTAGATGTGTATAAGAGACAGATTTGGCGCTGAGGTGGTAACATTTGGGGAACTACAAATAGTTTCTCTAGATGCCGGATATGACACTCAGTCTTATATAGTAAAATTCATCATCATCGATCTAATTCATATCATTGATCGAGTTCCTAGTCCACATATCAAGCACCCTGAGCATCTTACATTAGATGGATATGTGCGCTATATAAAACTACATTATAATTATTATTATTCTTATTATTATTATTATTATTATTATTATTAATTAATCACTGTTATCTCCCCTATTAAAACTTATCTTTAAAGTATTTACTTTACTTTATTTATGTGCCGAAAGCCAATCTTACATTTTCTCGTTTTTCTCATCTCATGTTATAATAAAGGCACGCTCACTCGAGTAGCGTATTATAGGTAATTCAGGTGTTTGTGGGCAGAGATACCGGTATGTTGCTATAAAATGAGATGTACTCTTTCCTTACAACTAGGGTCATTTATGTAGCTTTTTCCAACAATATTCAGGCATCTTCTTGCCTTTGAAATTACATTGCAGACGAAAAGTGAGGGAGGCCCCTTAAATATATGTGGGGACGTGTCCCCTGCCACACGGCGTTCTTCGCCAATGTCACCTTAAAAATATGTGGGGTACGTGTCCACTGCCCCTATGATCTGCGCCTTGTGTGCATGAGAGTCCACACCACCTCAGTCCCAACATGGTTGGGGTGAGGTGCGAAAGTTGTGAGAATATAGACCTCTCTGGGTGCCCGTAAAATTGCACTCTCATACCTTAAAAATCTTGCCAATAATTCATGTAAACAATATAATACAACAGTTAATTTTTTCAACACAATTAAGGGGTGCGCCAGCATTTTATGTAAATCCCCATCTATTAGTTATGAACCCCATAAAGATGTATTTAGTGGATATGTACAGGGAGGGCCTACGGCCTACCTGACTTTCTGTTGGTCTTTTAATCTTGCACACGTTACTCTTATCTTCAAAAGGATTAAAAGAAAATATGGAAGGATATGAATTATAGGGGCGTCGGCAGGAATTCTTATTCAATGTGTGTGTGTGTGTAGCATAGGCCGCGTTCAGGGTGCCGCCAAGGGACTCCATCCAACTCAACAATGCCTAAATGTTACTAGGACCTACGCATGGCTGACGGAAGCGGGGGCCGGGGGGCCCGGCCCCCCCACTTTTTGGCGAAAAATATATAATGTCTGGAGATTTTTGTATGATCGGAAATGCCAAAAAAAAAGGAGGGAAGAAGGAGAAGAAGGATGGGAAAGAGAATGTTTATCCAGTACCCGACCGAGTTACAATTTCTCGCAATTCATATTGGCGGATCTGGGGGAGTGGGTCATTGGTCCTGACCCCTCCTTTGGGCAACAAAAAAAGGGCAAAATGAAAAGAATTCTAGATCTACCTTTTCAGGACCCGTGAGCTGATTTTTTTTTTTTTTTTTTTTTTTTTTTTTTTTTTTTTTTTTTTTTGCTATTAGAAAATTTGAATTTTGAAGAACATAAAATTCATTAAAACACACTTCAAATGTTGGGAAATCTCAATTCCCACCATCTAGGAATAAAGATTTTCCCGGGGGAGAACCCCCGGACCACCCTTTCTTTTTGGGATTTATCGATTCATGGAAAAACGAATACGCATGCAACTACTCATTTGTTTATGTATGTATACACACATAAAATAAAAAATGAGAAAAATTTACCTGACCTATTTCAAGAGGGGAAAACCTTGAATTTTGAAGAGCTTTAAAAGTCGTTAAAAGACATTTCAGAAGTCAGGAAAGCTCATCTCCCGCCATCTAGAAATCGAAATTTTTCCGGGGGAACTCGGACGCCCTTTATCTTTGGAGTTCATTGATTAATTGAATCATTTTTAAGGGTGGGGGGACCTTGAATTTTGAAGAATTTAAAAGTCATTAAAAGACACCACAGAAGTCGGAAAAGCTCATTTCCCGCCACCTAGGAATCAAAATTTTCCTTGGGAAGAACACCACAGGACCT
>NW_022738244.1:0-1079 GCF_011630105.1 Anneissia japonica
AGACTTCGAGGGCGCGTCTTCGACCTCACTCATCTACTGGGCGAGATATTCGCCGTTCTCAATGTTTACGGATGCCCACCGAAGCGACGGTTCCGAGAGAATCGAAAATTACCAGGGGAGAACCAATGCTGCTACAACGCCCGAATAATTCGCGCTCACGAACATTGGTTGGGCAAGCAGGAGAGAAAATTTCTCTTATACACATCTAGTGGTTGCCGAGCTTCAACCGGATCCGGCCAATCTGCTGTTCGCTTTCTCGATGGTGAACCCGCTGGTGCAGACCGAACAATTGGTGGTGAGGACGTTGGTCGATCAGATGGTGGATCCGGCGGAACCGACGGTCTCGCGCGACGCGGAAACGCATTTTGCATTGCACTGCAAAACCGAAGACGCTCTACTGTCCACCGTCGAGAGAAGACGGGCGTCACCCGAAAACGATGCAAGGACATGCTGTCGGCTATGCAGAGGGGAGACAAGAAAACGTTTCGAATGGTCGACGAGGACGGACGCAAGCAGATGTTGCTGTTGAGCAGCGTTGGAACCAAAGCGTACTTGGCGGCGCACGACCACAGGTACCGGGAAATTTCGAACCTGATGATGAAACGAATGGACGACGCCAGATCCGGTCGGCTGTTCGACAGCAAGCACTATCTGAAACTTGTGGTAGACGACAAGCGCGTCAAGGACCTTCGATTTCTGACTCATTTTCCGGTCCACGAAAGACACACTTTCTGGGACGAGCAACGAGATCCCCAAACGCACGTGAGCTACCTGAAGAACGACCCGTTTTCGGGTGAGGACGGCGGCCGTCACCTGGTGTCGGTGAATCTGGATTTTTACGAAACGCGTCTGAGATATCTGAGAAGGCAAACGCTGGCGGGCTGCGAACAGGGGAGATGCGACGACAACGGACTGGTGGACGTCCACATGCATAGCTCCAAGGTAACGGACAGCGTGAAGCCGTTACGCTGCAGACTGTGGGACGGGTCCAGAAAGAAGAAACCGAAAAATCCGAAAACATAAATAGGCCTAAATGATTAATAAAATAACCAAGATCAGCTTTAGTAAACAATAATAAA
>NW_022738245.1:0-700 GCF_011630105.1 Anneissia japonica
TGTAACTTGTTTACGAATACTTGTGGACTGTGTTACTTCCAATTTTGGCTGTGATAGTCTTTCTTTTTTTTTTTTACGTGAAGCCTTATAATTTATTTATAATAAGGAAACATAATCCTATGTCGAAAGAGAAGACCGTTCGTGAAACTACCTGTTATGATAGTACTTTATTTACTAATATCTTTAGCCAGGATGACACAATCATTTTAAAGAAATGTTTTTCATTGTGGTCCTGGAAAAAAGAAAAAAATAATAATAATAATAATAATATTATTAATAATGATAACAGTCATAATAACAATAATAATAAACAACAACAAAAAAAATAATAATGTTAAACAAAACACTAAAGAAAACACCCAGAGTCAGGCATTAATAGTCATAATCATCATTTCATAACCCTTTTCTTCCCCAATTCCACTTTTTTTTTTCCCTTTTTCAGTCTTTTTTTTTTTCTTTTTTTCCTCCATTTCCTCTTCAGAAGTCACGAAAATGGCACACGCGCGCCCCCGCTTTTGAGATGACTCCGCCATCACTACCGTGTACACGCAGGTAACTCGGCGTCAGTTAGCTGGGATCCGGTAGCTTCCACCGAGGATAAGCCTGCGGCTCCCCTACCGTGCACTGCTAACTGCTACTTTTATTATTGCTAGCACGCATGCAGAACGTTAATGAATCCAAAACCAAATTAACCGATTGG
>NW_022738246.1:0-699 GCF_011630105.1 Anneissia japonica
AAGGTAAGCTCCACTCGGTACCTTTTATATCACAGTATCTATATACATAGGCGATAATTACTACATTGGCGCTGCGAGCAAAAGGCTTGTCAGTGTAGTTTAATTATTAGTGCAAAAGTACTATAATAGTTTTTTTTTGAGAGCTAGTAATAGGCATAAGTATTGTGTTTTCGCACGTACTTTGTATTGCGTTACTAGTGGCTCTATTTTTGATTAGTTAGTTTTTTTTTTTTTCTGTGGGGAGAAGTGTTCGGGGCCGGCAATTGGATTGCGGACCGGCGAGTACCCTCACAGCTAACAGAGACTAGGTTTTTAGCGTAGTTTTTAAATAGGGACATTGTAGAGGGAAGCGTACAGGGCCACTAACTATATTGTAGTGCGGTCTGTCGAGTACCTCTACAATTAGTTTTTATAGACTAGGAGTATTTTAGTTAGGCGTATTTTGCGGTTCGTTTGTTTCAACCTTTCACGTCGGCGTGCCTTCGTACGTCGGCTGTTGTGTGAGGTTGTGACGCGTTGCGGCCGTATTACGTAATACCATAGCGTGGGCGGGAAGAAGCGTTCGGGACACGCGTCTCGTGCATATACAGAATTCTCCCACGACTATTAGATTACGTATAGATTAGGATTAAAACATTTAGCTAGGAGATAGTTAGGTATTTTAAACTCTGTTTTGTTGAAGAATATTTTGTTACACGT
>NW_022738247.1:0-770 GCF_011630105.1 Anneissia japonica
TAAATTAATAAACATTATACAACATTTGCAATCTAGTATAGTAAAGGGAAATGCAATGCCATTTTATTTGTAGTTCTCAGTTTTTTTTCCTAGAATTGCTTCACTGGCTGATAGGTTGACCAAATGTTACTTTAGCTTTGGATAGTATTCAATGGTGTATCTAGGAGTATTGACGTGATAATAGATGATGGCAAGGGACAAAAAGTTTTATGGGGCTCAATGATTAAGTGAGGGAGGAGTGTTATGAGTTGATCATTTCCTGATAGGGGGGCAGGGGACCTGCACTGCACATACTTCATGGTCGCTATGTGCTATAAAGCTATAAACTGATTACTGACAGTCTAATATGCTTTCAGGTTCAATAACTGACAATTTTCTCAGGCTGAATATTCCGTAAAAAAGGTACCCATTCACTCCAGATGTTGCTATACTTTAAAAAGTTAAGTTACATACAAGTACTTAATTGAATTAAGCAAGCAACCAACTTATGCCGATTTTCTTTCCAATGAAAATGCCCACCATAAAATACTATAGAAAGTCCATTTTAGTGTGCAGTATGAGAAATTCAGACTTGCTCATTCCATTTCCATATAATTTTATGTCATGAGAACAATAAATCAGAACCAGAACACTGTTTTTTTGTTGTTTTACTTTAAAGGTACTAACGGCACAATACTCTTTGCATATACGTACTAAGGGTCTAACACCATCATCATTACTATTATAATCTTCATAATCTTAATTATAACCCTTATATCATAATCATCATC
>NW_022738248.1:0-527 GCF_011630105.1 Anneissia japonica
TTGAAGGTCAAGTGATGATATTTGCGTGTGTAAACAAAGCCAGCAGTGCGTGTCCATAGCTAGGCATACTTAATTGGTGTAGCGCAGTACTGTTGGTATTTTGGGGCAAAAATCATTGATAAAAAGAGACACTCAATCATCAATTATGTCAGTTCAGTAATTTTATTGAATATATAACACAATTAGTATAATTAATATTGTTTCATTAGGCCTTCTCAATGATAATAATTGACATAGGCCTATATATAATATAGGCCTATACACTGTATTAGTTTACAGTATATGTATTAATTTATTCAGGTATAAATAAATACACAAAATATACAAAGGCTGAGATGAATTTATTTTATGTAAATTATTAAAATATTATAAACAAAATTGCAAATATTAAAATACAGTATATCATTTAAAAAATACAAAACTTAATACAATAAATACAGTATATATAGAATATTATTATTATTTTTTTTTTTAATAGATGGAATACCACACAACAGCTGTTGCAGGCATATGCTGCGCTTGTGGGA
>NW_022738249.1:0-568 GCF_011630105.1 Anneissia japonica
CATCGAAAATCTCTCCTCATTTATAATGGTAATGTGATGATGATGAATTTTACTATATAAGAATGTAATTTCCGGCCATCTAGAGGTACTATATTCTCAAATTTTCCAACCTCGGCCCCAACCATCGTGAGGCTCAGGTGGGAAAATTCAGTTCTCCTTACCTTTAAAAAAAATCTGCGCCCTTGTTTCCCTAAATAAGGAATACTCCGAAGGTGTCTCCTTAATAGGATAGGATAAGAAATAACAGGATTGGATGGAGAAAATGTGATGCCTGTGATTCCGTGCTGTCAGATAATGACAGGGATAGTATAACATTATTATTAGCATTCATTTTTTTACAATTGATTATTTAATTCGTAGGTCAATTTCGGTTAGTGTCCCTAAAAAAGGAACACTCCTTTTGGGGACACTATTGGTCCCGAAGGTGTCCCTTTAATAGGGGTTCAATTGTATTAAGAAATACCACACGACTGGACCTGCCTGTTAGAGGCGATGATTTGCTATTGATTTGGAATAAATGGTGTTAAGATACACGTACCACCCCCAAACGAGTACGCCGTTAGTATTA
>NW_022738250.1:0-1856 GCF_011630105.1 Anneissia japonica
GGATATCATAGACATCTAATTATTCTGTATTGTACCATAAAAAATAATACATAATTGTCTTTGATATATTTACTTACCTAATTCGTGTACCGAAAACCTTACATTTTTTCCCATACTTCTCAAATTATAACAAAAGCACGCGCACTCGAGTCGAGGCCCTAATTCAGATCTTAGTGATACCGGTATCTTGCTATAATAATATAAGATGTACAGCTGCCCTCAGGCAGTACAGCGCTTTTTCGTTGGAACCTGGTCCATTTATGCAGTTCATTTCAATAACTCCAGGCATCATCTTTACTTATAAAATTACATTGCAGTCGAAACGTGGGGGACCACCCCCTCAAAACTCAAAAATATGTGGGAGACGTGTCCCCCGTCTCCCATGGTCCCCCAGGATCTGCGCCCATGCTGACGACCTAGTTGTGCGTCGGACGACAGGGGTCCAGGCCTGTCTGACTGGTGAAAGTTCCCACTCACCCCACGCCTCCCCACCCGCCCACGCTGGCGCCACCACTGGGTGCCATCAGATCCCTGTCGGGCAAATCCTGACGACACCACAGCATAATGGAAGTTACTGTATTCATAAGTTTGTAAGTTAATACCGGTACTCGTATAATATCAAGGCTACTTACGCCCAGAATAAAAAATGGGTGCCATTTTTGTGGTAACGCTACAATAACATACCGTACTTTTGATATAACAATGCAAGCGATACAAAACTTCTTTTCCTCTTCTTTTCATTTTTTATCTATTGTGTTTATGTAATGAACTTTGTCGTTATTTACATATCAATAAACGATCCGATGTCTTGCGGAAATAAAAAATATATATATATATATATATGTATTGGCGCTAATCTTTGACACGTAGGCTTATAGCGACTTGTTGAGATATATGCCTAGTTGGTAAGTAAATTTTCAATTTATTTCCACATAGGCCTACTGTACAAGAAACAATAGTAAACATGTCTAGTTTTTTGACAAATACAACTAAGAGAAATACTGCATATAGTGTTTTTTTTTTTCTTACTTTTTCTTTCTGATTAAATTCTTGGTCACTATTCGTTTGTTTGGTTTTAGGTTTAGACTAAATGGGTTTATATTATAACGGTCTTTTTCTGTATACATGCAGTAGTTGTTAACAAACCATGTCTTAAAATCAGATTATAACATCAGATAAAATCAAATTATTAATAAACCATCGTAGGTCTACTCTGAGAGTACAGCAGCGGGTCCAGGGATTTGCAGGATGAAGGCTCAGGGGTCTCGCCAGCTATGCTTAAGCGTCGCAGGACTGCCACGCTTGGGCGACAAAAAAAAACAACAAAATGACCGCCACGCTTAGGCAAAATAAGCAAAGATTGCACCACGCTATAAATATTATCGCCACGCTAAAAAAAAAAATATGTACTAAATTTTATTCAAAACGTTACAACAATAAGTGCTCCCACCACTCTTTTCAAGCTCTCTTTTTCAATCGCATATCGTGAGGCACCCTTCAATGCAAGCTCAACCGCAGGATCTCTATGTACGCAGCCCGTGCGTGCACGTAGGTACCTGTGAATGTAGGGGGAGGTCGGTCGATACTAAATAAATAGATAGGGTGCGGCTCCGTACCGTAAAGTAAGCGTGACGATCGTAGGATGCACTGAAATGTCCGTTTTTTGTTTTTTTTAATGGTAGTACCGTGTAAAAAATTGTGAATAACCAGCCGTGCGCAAGCATAACAAAAGAAGGCACAGGCTAGAACTGGTTTTATATTTAGGCCAGCATAACATAACTAAATTTCAATGCAGCCAACTCTTAGGTTACGATCTTTATTTTGGGGCTATAATATTGCTGGGGTAAATGCAGGGG
>NW_022738250.1:2986-6339 GCF_011630105.1 Anneissia japonica
TTTCATTTGCTACCACGATACGAGTAACCAGAGAATTACCATGATCTTGACCAAATGTTTTTTATTTAATCATTACCGTACTGTACGCACAATATTCGAGATTTATAGATGACACGCGGTGTGTGCGCCGGGTTTATGGCAAGGGTTACTCTGTAAGTTATAATAAAAGGAGGGTGGCTTACATTTCATATTATAATTTTTTCACATTACCGATCATTTACTATAATAATCGGGATATTTTTTATAATTCTCTGAACACCCTTCACCCCTTCCCTGTTGTGTCCCAATACAGTTGTCTTTTATATTGTATATTAAACCAAAAGAAAGGGAAATTTACGTATGTGTGAGTGTTTCCTCAGCATTCTGCAAACATATTCAGACTGCTGCTAAATTTGTCCTCTTTTATCCCAGCGACATTCTGCTAACCACCCCCCCCCCCACCTTCTGTGACTAAACAAAACGGTCACTCGTCTTGTGTGTGCTTCTTAAGTATACATGTATACTCTCGTAAAACATACACTTCCTATTTTAAGCCTTAACTTCTTTTTAGATGTCCTCCAAGAGCGTGTAGACGTCTACTAATTCCAAAACATCACAAATGGAAGCGGATGCCCCCTCCAAAAATCCATGTTCAAGAGGGACAGGGGATACGTACCCAAATAATAAGGGAAAGTGGGGGTGGTGGTCCCCTCACTTTTCGTCCGCAATTAAATGAACTGCATTGATGACTTATACAGCCCGTATTCTCTGCTCATATACATCTGAATTACTACTACTACTACTACTACCACTACTACTACTATACTACTACTACTACTAATAATAATAATAATAATAATAATAATAATAATAATGATAATCATCATCATAATAATAATCATAATAATAATAGGCTTAATCATAATAATAATAATTATTATTATTATCTATAATAATAATATAGTGCCTATAAAAATAATAATTGTAAAAATAATAATAATAAAATTATTATTATTATTATTATTATTATTATTGCGGTTATTAGTAGTATTATTATATATTATTGTATTCATTCTATAATATTAGTATTATATCATTCTTATATTAAAATTATTATTATTGTTAATTCAGTACTCTACTTAAAGCAATGTATAGGCCCTATACATAGTATATATATATTATTAATTTAATATTATCATTATGTTTATTATTTATTAATATTAAAATTATTATTATTATTATAAATAATAATAATAATAATAATAATAACAATAATAATAATAATAATAATAATAATAATAATAATAATAATAATAATAATAATAATAATAATAATAATAATAATAATAATAATAATAATAATAATGTTGATAAGATTAGTTTTCGGAACAGTGAAAATAAATTAAAAATACGTCAAAGACAATTGAGTTTTATTTTCAATGGAGCACCACAGCGATTAATTAGATGATGATGAATTTTACCCTAGAGACTGTCATTTTCGACAATCTAGAGGTATTTCCCCAAATGTTCCCACCTCAGCCCTTAGGTGTGGACTAGGCTGTGAAGTAGGTAGGCCAAAAGTAAATACATCAAAGACAATGTTTGTTGCAAATCGCTTGTAAAACGTCATTTGACTATATAAAGGTGATGTGATGACGATGAATTTTCCAACCTCGGGCCCAACCATAGTGGGCCTGAGGTGGTGGGTGTGGACTCACAAAATATCCCCTTCACCTTTAGAAACAGATCTGCGAATTTGCCAAACCCACACCTCCCCCACCCCCGCTTGGTACTTCGCAAATCGCATATCCACGCCCATTGCTAAATCCTAGATCCGCCGCTGCGCCGTCTGTGTTGTTTTTAACAGAGAAATGTTTTTGGGGACTATAAGCTGCCATTAAGTTATGTCTGTCTTTTGCATTCATAATTGAATGTATCAATTTTCACTCTGAGGAAAGTGGTGATCATGCTGGAAATCATGAAGCGCGTATTTTAATTCTCTGAATAATCATCTTTCGATTTTTTAACAATTCTGACATTCAATAATCTTTCAGTCTCTTCTATGTCTTATGTCTATATACTGGTCATCCTGGTATCATCGTATAATTATGTTAATACTGATAAAGTTAGTTATTGATAGATATTCAACGTTATTTTTCTTGTTATTATTGTCTGTTTCACACAACTTGGAAAATGCAAGGTTGTATTAATTCTTAGATAACCACGATTACAGTGATATATCTCATTTAGTTATTCTGCCGGATCATTAGGGAAAAGAGACTAACTTTCCTTTAGTAGGCCTATATTATCTAAAATTTTAAATATAACTTTATATCCCTATGTAGTGTTTAATGTATTGAAAATGCGAACAGATTATATGAAATATATCTTTCACAATATATGAAATGTATTCGTTACACGTTCCCGCATGTCCATGCCTCCTTTTATGGTTTATTATATTTGCTTGTTTAATCATGGAGTAATTAGTTTAAAATTAGTTTAAGATTAATTCCTCTATGGCTTAATAAAGCAAGTGTTGATGTTTGTTTGTTTTTTTTTTCTTTTTCTTTTTCTTAATATTAGAGAATTTCATATACATACCGCTGGAAATAATTTTGTTCGGGAAAGACGTACACCCTTAAGCAACAATCGGATGTTTTATTCCCGAAAACAAACCCATTATTATTGTTTATAATTAAAATCTACATAAATATATTGAAAACTATGTTAATTTGAACTTTAAGCAAAACTGAAATGTGGTGAGAGCCAAGACAACTTTTAGGACATCCACTGATGTAAATAGGCCTACACGATATAAGGAAAGAAAGGATCGAGACTTAAACCAATATTGAGTGGTTTACGTGTTCATCGCACACTATTGTTAATTACAATTAGGCCTATGTATATCGAATTCTATAATATGATATGTTATGCATCTTGATGAGTTTTGTTGTACATTATGCTGAAATATCAAACTATAAGTGGGGTGGGTACGGAATCTTATTGGCCAAACACTTGTGAACAAATATACACAGAGTAAAAGACATGTGTTCATACAGTGTTCTGACTACCATATGATTGACTGTATATAATACCAGTGTGTCAATATAGCCCTAGACAACATTGTGTAAACACATGTTGTACACTCAGTGGAATTTTTCTAAAGGGATATCGATATCGTAAGTGATGTAACAACAGAGAGTCTCTAGGAGAATTCTTTGGCGTCACTGTGGTCCCATTAATTATAACGAACGACTTATTACTCTCAATTGGCTTTCTCTTCGGGACAGACGATATATTATTCTGATCTCATTTATTTTTCGTTGTTTCCATAAGATAAATCATTGCAGTAGCGTTAGTAATCATATTCATGT
>NW_022738250.1:6522-10389 GCF_011630105.1 Anneissia japonica
CCGGTATATTATACAAATGCTTTTAAATTTTCATCTGTTAACAATTTTCCAATTCAGTTTGCTTCATTGCCCTCCGATATTAAAGATGATGCTGTTATTTGTTCGTACAATTCTTTTATTTGTAAACTTAGACAATACTTACTGAATGAACGATAATTTTTAATTGTTTGGTATTGGCCTTTCTTGATTCTTTTTGTTTTTTACTGATTTTAACTTTCCCTACAATTTTATGGTTATGTTGTAAATAATTGTTTTGTAATTTTCCTGTACTGTTCTTTGTTCCAAAGGTTGTGGGCACCACTTGTGGTGTTATGGCGCACTGTTGCTGACGCAACCTTTGGGCCGTTTGTGCCAATGAAATAAATGAAAAATGAAATGAAATGAACAGAAATTTTGCAAACTCATTTCGTTCCATGGTTTTTGGCAAGGGGTGATGCGAATACTCAGAGGGATCATTGCAAAATGATTTATCTGTATTTAATTGTTTATGACATAATGCCACATACCTCAGTTGGTATACAATAATGAAATAATAAACTTTACATTTTATTGTAGAAAAACGGAAAGGTACATCGACGACTGTCTTTTTGAGCCAAATAATTACTAAAAATGGAAAGGAAAACGTAAGTGATGTAATTCCTTCATTTGACGTTGGTTTTTAATCATTTAATACTAATTTACAAAAGCATATTTGTGGACATTATAGTTTTAGTATAGGCTTAGGATATATCAAATTAAACAAATATTTAAAAAAAAATTGGTTTAAAAGCATATTGTGAAGGAATGAGAGATAGTTATTGGCAAACACCTGCATGAACAATAATATAGAAACATAGTGATCATGATGGGGGATGTGTGTATATAATGTGTGTATAATGATAGAAGCATAGTGACAGAGCAAGAGCAGGGGTGTATCAAGTATTTTTTCGGGGTGGGTCGTAATCATAATTTTTTGGACCTTTTCACAATGAAATAACAGGAAGATGTGATTAAAATGTCAATACAATTTAATAATAATAATAATAATAATAATAATAATAATAATAATAATAATAATAATAATAATAATAGTAATGATAATAATAATAATTAATAATATTAATAATTATAACAACAAATATTTATATAGCGCCAATTAAAAAAAAAAAAAAATTGCTGCCTATGAGCAGTTTAAAGCCTCGTTCATGAAGTGCAAAAAATCGCATGAATTGGCCTACCATTAGAACAACAGTTGTGACTAATAATATTGCCAAAGTTATACCTAATCTCAGTCCTTATCTGAGACCGCAACGCCTTTGAGGATAATCTGTATCAGTTACTGGTGGGAAACAAAAAACCGATTACAGCGCCACCAGCTTAAAGCGGATAGCAGGCTCAGTTTCAGAATTGCTGGAATTGAGATAGATTACACGTCACGCAATTGACAAGGTCTTTCGACTCATTGCTGGTACATCATCAATGATTTTTCATTTCTTCTAGAAAAAAATGTCTTTGGAAAAAATGTGGACCGTTGGACATTTTGGGGGTCGTACGACCTTCCTGACCTCAGACCCCACCCCCACCTCTTGCATAAACCCCTGAAGATACTCATAGCAATACAAACGAAGATATTGAAAAGCATATTTACGGGCATATGTGTAGGAAAGGAGAGAAAAATAATGACTGGGAAAAGATACATGCGAAGCGGGAGCAGGCTATAGATTTGCACCATTGACGTCCGTCTACAAATATGTATTTCTTTAAATTTATATATATATATGTCCAATATCCCTAATACAACCTCGACTAGATACCAGTACATATTCACTTTCATGAATGCTCATCCTTCTGGCCCAAAAACAAGACTTAAGCTATTTCATGAAACGCTCATTAAATTCAATAATTTCATTAAATTTCTTAAAAGATTCCAGCAATTGTTTTGATAATTTAAAACAATTCGTTGTGTATTAAAATACTGTCAATGTAATTAAGATCCTTTGGAAACTGTTTGAAAACATTTGGAACGGGAGTGCAATTTCCAGGAATCTAGAGTTGCAACTTGCTCTACCATCCTTATTTTATCTCAGTCCTAAACTCAGTGCATGCTGTAGGTGTTGAGACTCCTGGTAGTTTCCCCCTACGATTTTTTTTTTAAATCGCAACAAATATTTGATTTACTTAAAATTTAACGGAGAATAAAAATTCAAATCAAGACACATAAGAATATTAAATGTCTAACAGTGCAATATCAAGCCATTTAGAGTTGCCACTGCACGCCTGGATATTTCATCCCAGCCCACCTTCAACCATGTAAGCCTGACAGTGCTATTTCTAGCATTTAAAGTTGCTCCGTCCTTAATTTTGTTTGCCTCACCCCAGTGGCTGTGCTACAACCTCTCAACCAGTATACCAGTCGGGGAGAAAAAAAAATTATACGTATTTTCCACATATTAATAGACTAAAAAATTGATTAAATAAGAAATTGTCATATTTGTTGATAGATTTGCCCTCTGGGCCTCTTTGCAATGATTTTGGGAGACGCCGACCACGCCCAATTTGTTCTTGTGGGGACCTCAGCCTCCCCTGGCCGGAGACCTTGGACCCCGACCCCTTCAGACAAATCCTGGCACCGCCAATGCCTCACCCTCAACCATGATAGGGCTGAGGTTAATGGTGACCCGCCTGGTACTTACCCCTTCCTATTTTCCCCAAAATGCGCAACAGCTTATTTGATCTAATTAAAAATTGAATGACATAATGTCAAATTAAGACAATTTAGAATAAATATATCAAGTTTTAAGTATGCAATTTCTGGGCACAGTAAAATATAGTGTTATTAAATCATCATTGATCATTGTTTTCATCTCAGCTACATTCATGTTAGAGTTGAGGTGGTAGACTTTTCAGGTATTTGCCATTATCTCCTTTGATGTATTTAAAATTGAACGCCAGCAATATACCGTACTCGCGTGAATAAGGGCCCCGTTTGAATAAGCGCCTCTTCTAATGTGTGGAGTGGAATCACATTCTCCTTTAGTCAGTATCAAAATGAGGATATTTATCTTGGACAGTTGAGAGCTCTCTGGACAGACAGTAGGCCTATATTTCCAACTTTCATCTTCTTACATTTTTATATAGCCTAGTCCTACTGCTTTTCCGACAATTTGCATCCAACAACACATTTTCATCTGAGTTTTCAAGAAAACCTGCAATAATCATGCAATCCTCCTAATCTCAATCGGCCGATGGCCAACAAGCCAACCACCACCACTAATTTCATCTGCTATTCTGCTGTTATGTAATAATGTACTCACAACTTTCTTGTCATGACAAGCCATGCTCTCTGGACGATTATCTTTTCTGCCGCACTACCATTCGTAATTTGCGGTTTCCTTATGTCCTTATATATTCATTTTTCATTCAAAATTTGCCTCTTGAATTTAATAAGTTGTCATAATAACCCCTCGATTTTCATCTATTTCCATAAGCGCCCCCTCAATTTCCACTCTGTTTTGATAAGCGCCCCGTTCGAATATGCGCCCCGTTTGAATAAGCGCCCCTCAAAAAGTTAAAAAATACATAATTTATATTTTCCAAAAATACGTCAACTTGACTTTTGTTTTCATTGTCATCACTTTCACCAATATATATATATATATATACATATATATTATGGTAATAACCATTAACAGCATATGGCAATTGCATACAGTATAACTAGCTCTATCACACGTTTTTGTTTTACAGTACAGATCGGTTATTATTATATTAATATACGTATGCTAAAAAGCTAAAATAATGGAAAATGGCAGCCATTTTAAATTGTAATAGCTCAAAAATGTGTACAATATTTAGTTAACTGTTGTTGTCATTGTTATGAGTGGATTT
>NW_022738250.1:12438-20444 GCF_011630105.1 Anneissia japonica
TATTTAACTGTTGCTGTCATTGTTATGAGTGGATTTCCAATTGAATACTGCATTTTAATGACATAAATTTACAATATTAGTGACAATTTTAGGAAAAAATGGCGGCCATTTTGAAACAGCTGGCAACCCCCCCTTACGTATGAAAAAAAAAATGTTGCACATACTTTTTTGATTTATCTATGTCTATTCTACATCATATCCAATTTTTTAAAAATATAGCAAAAAAAAAATGCAACCAACCAAAGTTTGCTGGACTATGAATAGAATGTGCTGAGAACGAATGATATTGCTTCCATTAGTTGTTTACAATCATGTAGGCGGTGTTTGTTCGGGGAAAAAATAATCGCTCGGGGTGTTTATGGGAGAGAGGCGTTTATTCCAAATGCGGCTATGGAGGGGGTGTTTATTCAAATAAATACTGTATTTGTATTTTAGTATAACGCAGCCTTTGACTGTAGGATAATAGATGGAACATTTCACACTGGCAGTCCCCAGCATCATCCCTACATTTTACCCACCGTCGCGTATCCCTGAGCCCACATTTTTCCAAAAAAAAAACAACAACAACAACAACAAATTAATTACTTTGGCATGAAAATAAGTTTACTTTTTGGCGTTAGGATAATGCATTGAGATAAGAGAGCTACTTATGTACATGCCTGCGTTGACCTCGTCGCTGTCTTTGAATTTACAACTCTATAAATATTTACCTTATGTCAACAGGTATATATTATGTGTATATAATATAATAACAATTATATTTAAGGAGATGATAAGATCATGACACGCGGAATCGATGTGACACTTTTATTGTGGTGGTGGAGAATGTAGCTGACTTGCTAACGCTATTACAACCCATGCACTTTGGTGTTAGACTTGCTGCATTGCATGTTTAAATGAAGATCATTTTCCTGGAAGTAACAAAATATGTCAGCTTTCAGAGAACTTGAGCATAACCATTGCGGTAGGGTAATTATGGCATATGTAAATATACATGCACAGCAATCTTTTAATTAAGTGATCAAGTTTTGTTTGAAAGAACAGCGACAGGGACAGAATTCTGAAATAGTAAGGTACACTGTGAATAATGTTTATAAGATGAGGGCAGCATATATAAATGAGGAAAATATATACGTGTATATGTACAGTTCAGAGGAAACTGATAGATTTCTTAACAGTGTGAATAGATAATATTGCTTAGTGATTCTGCTTCTCTCAGCATTTTCAAAAACAGTTTATAATTACATCTTGTTTAAACATTTTTATTCCGACGTTTCTTTAACCAGCGTGTTGAGACTTTATGCGCTTTAACAAAATTTTTCGTCTGTGCCCTGTGGAATTGTGGGATTAATGTAAAGCCCTGTCCAGTCTATCAAATGTTATTTGACAGAAACATGAGACATGCCTAAATATGGTCATGATCACATCATGACTATAGATACATTATGACGTATATATGCTTTTGTAAAAAAAAAAATGTTTTAATAATCAGGACAGAAATATACACATAATGACAAATACAGTAATAAAACCTCTATAACTTAAAAACACATGATACTTCAACATATACAATAACATCAGAAATTGTAATTATTTTTATTATAATTGTGTTTGTATAGCGCATAATAATGAATCGCATAATGAGGTATCAACCATTGTTTTTCATAAAATAAATATTATACAATTAAAGGGTTTATTTGTGTGGCGAGTCGAATTGCCGAGCGGTTAGCAGGGGCGCCGAAACCTACAGTCATAGTATCGACGCTGGTTCGAACCCCATGTTCGCCTATGGTTCTGGTGGTAGAACAAGTCTTCTCGGATAAGGACTATAAACCGTAAAGGCCTAAGGTGGATTCCATTTTAATATTGAAGTAGGTTTACCCATGATAGAACTGTCCATTTAAAAGGCATACTGTACTTCGATTTTATACTTGCAGAACACACCTTCATGAAAAGATTCAATCCAAGGATGAGCAAGGAATAAAGGAGTTAGTAAAGAGTCATCCTGAATGGATGGCCTTTAAAGATGAAGAGGTAAGACATTTGTATCTATGTATGTATGCATATGTATGTATGTATACACATCTAGATGTGTATAAGAGACAGACATCATATCCAATTTTTTAAAAATATAGCAAAAAAAATGCAACCAACCAAAGTTTGCTGGACTATAAGTCTCAAATTTAAATGAAAGGGACCGTGTTTCACATGTAAACATTGGGATAATACATTAGTTGCAAAGTTATCTTCTTTGACACGTTGGTAGCTCTTAGTATTTTAGTTTGTCGAACTTAGCCCAGACTAGTGTGTTCGTCGCTTTTCATCTTCGATTGTTCCATCCTTCAAGCAGATCTTTTTGGGTGAGACACAGACTAGATTCCTTATTCTTCCCATGTTATTTCATCTAAATATTTCAGACAGGCGCACTGATCATTCTCAATTCTTGAAATGAAGAAAAAGTATTAATATCGTTGCCAATACATTTGTATTGATTATCTACAATAATTAATCGAATTCATTTAGAAGAAATTTCCTTTATTACACTGCAAAGTATGAAACACTCACATTATCACAGATCAACATGATCCCTTTTCTAATTTTTGAATTGAACTTTAATTTTATATGTTTTATATATCATATCTTATTGTTGTTGGCCAGGGGTTTAGAGATGACCACTTGTTGTGTTGGGCTTTAGCCCATGTCATCTCTAGTCACACCCCTAGTCAATATGTGTTTATCTATATCGTGGCAAATTTTTAATGAATAAATAAATAAATAATACAAGGCCTACATTGTAAACGGTTCAAATTATGAGATCGATTTGCGACAATGGGGCAAATCAGGAATCATTACACAATGTTAGGATGAATTATGGGCTAAAATTACAAATAAATAAATTAGTAAAATGCATAAAATGAGATCATAATCTAAATTGCTCGTATTTGTCTTCCCTGCCTAATACTGTAAAAATATGTCTATGCATTTAAGGTAAAGGTAGTCCCATATACATTACTGAACGTAGGGGAATGAGCTGTGAGCCCATTGTACTAAGCCTCGGTATTGTGTGGTAGGGTGGCCAGTTCCATTCCATGCCGCCTTTTTTGCTCCCCAGTAGTAAACCACCGGGTACCCATTTATACTCCTGGGTAGAGGGACAAACGTAGATAAAGTTCCTTGCCCAAGGACACAAGTGACTTGCACAGTGAGAATTCCGAACCCCTGACCTCAAGGTTTGGAGTCAAAGCCACATCCGATGCGCCAACCGCTTCTAAATAAAAATGTCGGTGTCCGCGAAATGCGGGGGTCCGCTAGATTATAAAAAACAACTTTTCATCATTCCGCTGTATTTTCTTGTCTTGTCTGACAACCACAGTGTGATCATGCCTCAACAATAATTAAATACCATTGACAAGCATGACTTCGTTTACTGTTTTAACTGGCATTATATTTTAATTCAATATTTTATCTGGTACAATCTATTAAATTAGTTGTTTATATAATATAAAGATGTTGAGTATACGAGAGCCACTTGGTAATGGCAATCCTCATGTAACGTATATGTTGTTTTCATGTATTCTCCTGTATTGCTTTTACCTGGATATTAAATAAATTTTTTTTAATCACGAGGTAGCTATAAATTTGACATATCAAAGGTAATTGGGGATAACAGAATATTACATTCTGACAGTGTCATTTCTGGCCATCTGAAAGTGCAATAAACATGAAAATTTCGTACCTCAGCCCCAGCCATGGTGGGCTGAGGTACAGTAATACCCCTTTCTGTAAAATTTACTGTCTGCACCCCTCCTCTCCTGTCTATGTCGAATTCCAAGAACTGTCGTAATTTTGGCGAATCATCTTCTATCTATAATCTTATTAGTGGAATATCAACCATGAGTTGACAAACAAACAAAAAAACAAAACAAACAAAATTTTACAAATAGAAATTAAATGGGTTTTAAATTAAATTACCTTAAAATTTTGAGTGGGACAGTGCAATTTCAGGCGATCTAGAAGTGCCATAGGCATAAACAAATGTTGTATCTCAGTCCCAACCATGGTGGGGCTGAGGTGGTTTCTATTTCAAATTCCAGGATTCGCCACTGTTTAATGTTTTACTCATAGGAAATCATCTTCTATCTATAGTACTATTGTTGGGATATGGACAATGAGTAATATTTAGATATGGGGGTCCGTGAAGACTTTTGACATGTGCAGAGAAGTTCGCGAACTGAAAAAGATTGGGAAATGATTGTCATGGATCTTTCACGGACTCCTTAATGTTAGACATAAAAACCCATAAAAGTATGAGTGTCTAAATAGGCCTAGTAAAAAGGTATGTTAATGTACCCGCTCCCGAATAAACCTGTCGTGGTACACCGACCAATTTATATATGCGTCAATCGGGCCCGATTGTACTCTCGAGCCAGGAAAGTCAGAACCTAGTTATGCAACTGTTTTTAACTGCACCCAAAAAGAAGTATTATCATAACTTGCACGACTGTGACAAAATACTGAACATTAGTGCTTTTCCTAATTGCCATGATGAGAATTGATATTGAAATTACAAAAAATAGTTTAAAAATACATTTAAAAAAAAACAAATATAAAGTCATAATAAAGAGAATAATGAATGAAGACAAAAAAAAATCCCATGGAAACAAACTCGAACTATAGCTACAGTGATAATAGCGAGGGTTATGTTAAGAGCTCTAACTATTACGACTCNNNNCGGTAATTTCACAGGTTTACGGCAAAAATTACATTTTACAGTAATTTTGCGTTTTACCTAGCTATACAAGTTTGAGACTCTTTAGACACAAACAGAAACGTTTAATTACCCGGATTAATAGTTGAAATATGTAGAATGACGTCATGTTTTAATATGCACATACTTAATAAACTGGTAGGCCTATAATGGTCTTTGCTTTGACAAAGTTTAAAGAGAACAGTGCCGGAACGCTGGAGCCGAGGGCCCCGTGATTTTCTGAAACCGGTGGCCCTTTTGGGTACCAGTCACCATCATTGTGGGGTTTCTAGTGCTCGTTTTGTAATCATGTTTGCCATTGTATTCTAATTGTTTTAACGACGGAATAAATGATATGTCAGTTGCGGATCCAGGCATTTGTAATAAGGGGGGTGGGGGAATGGAGAGACTTTCAGGTGGAGGGTCTATACGATGTCATCTCCACTAATGGTTGAATATAATTTCTTTTTATCTTATTTTTAAAAATGTTTATAAATTTATGGGGCCCCGGGCTGGTTGCCACCCAGCCTTTCCCCTCCTAATTTGACACTGGATATAATATGAAATATGTCCTTGTGTATATATTTTTTTTATTTTTTCGGCTAATTTCCATGTGTTTTCGGTTTTTCAGTGAATTAATAGTTTTTACGTTTTACTGTGGTTTTAGTCACACCTGGTATAAGATCACTGCACTTGCTGAAAATCGAAATTGTACTTACAGTAAAACTGCTTGTACAATTCACTCATACTACCACATCTCGACTACAGTGCCTCTATATTATGTATATTATGAGTCACTAAAAGCCAGTTAAATGCTAACAATTGTGGATCCATTCTATTCACCGGGTTGGCTTGACACCATTTCGCAGCGTACTATGTCTCCCATAATACTTCAGGGTCACTTCAGGGGCGGATCCAGCCGGGGAGGGCCTGGTGGCTTTAGTTTTAATACCAATATGGTTAGTAATATTTATGATATATCTGTAATACTATGGTAGGAAGGCGTTACACCTTGTTAATAACAATTGACTAAATATTTCTCTCCTCGCGACTTTCCAGCGTGTCGTGATATTTTGGTTGAATACAAAGATGTCGTTTCACAGTTCGTTGGGCTCACATTAGATGTTTATTAAAGAAACCTGCTTGTAATTTTGATTTCCCTAGTTATCAATGATTTAGATGTGATTTTTATTTATTGTAATCTTTGATAATAACGTTATACTTACAATTGTCATGTTTAATCTTTATTTTTTTAATAATATATATTTAAGCCTATATGTATTAAGAAATGTGAATACACTATATCATTTTTACTAAATAAACAATGTTTATATTTTAAGCCAAGTTTTAATGTAATTTAAAAAATAATGTATTAGTAAATATGATATTGACATAAATACTTATAATAATGATGATCATGAATAGGCCTATAAATTTAAACAAATGAATTTTTAATTAAATATTTTTTCTCTATATTCTATATAACAGTTTTTTAGTTTATATATTTTTGTTTGGTTTTCTTCAATTACTGTATTTAAATTACTTACCGTAATGTATAATTTAATCTCTGTTTACTCGGATTGCAATAAAGACCATTTTGATTTGGATTTTGATGTGCATTGTTCTAGTAAGGTCGGTATTCGAACTTATAGTATGTTGACGATTTAAGACAAATGGCGAACTTTACCTTAAATTACGTATTCGTGTTTTTTTTTTTCAGTTTGGTGATATTCCTTTAATGTATGCGATGCAATTAAAAGTATCATGTTCTGAGGATATAGTTTTATATTTGTTGAATGAAACGCCTACAGAGTGCATAAACGACCAAAACGATGTAAGTACCTAGATGTTTTTGAAACTGCTGCTACTACGGCTAAAACTATCACCTACCAATCCCATTACTATATAATTTAATTCAATTTCTGTGCATGGTACCTGTCTAAAAAAGCTTTACCTGACACTTTCTTCTCTTTATGTAACATATTTTCTTTTTGGTTTTTGAATTTGTTAAACTACGGTATTAGTTGCACATAAATTTCGGTTTTAAATAATTAGTATATCAAATCACTTTACACACAATCCATTGCAGGGACGTATCCAGGGGGAGCCGCGGCTCCCCCCCCCCCTTTGTACACAGTGTTAAAATTTTAAAGCTTATTCTTGAGCCAATACAAATTCTTTCCTGGGATCACTCAAAATAAATCTTCTAAAACATGTAAATATGCATCAGTACACGTTATACATAGGCCTAATAGAACACAGGCCTAAGCGTGATTTAAACGAATCTTAAATTCATAAATCTCAGGCCAGGTCTTTTAAGATAGAAATGCGATACTGTGGTTCAATTTCGTTTTTATCCTTTTGCAAGTTTCTTTAAATGTTTGTTTAATAATACTACTACTAATAGTGATAATAATAACAATGATGATGATGACGATAGTAATAATTGATATTAATATTAATAACAATAAAAAGTGAAGAAAATTGTGCTAAATGCGAAAAAAGTTGTGATTTGTTGATTATACTATAGTATATAGTTAAAGCTTAGTAAGCTATAATTAGGCCTAAGTTGTCCTGGATATTAAGTAGGTCCCTGATAAAAGATCATGAGAAATTTGTTGGCGTTTCATTTTGACTATAATGGTAATATGATGATGATGAATTTTATTATATAAAAGTGTCATTTCCGGCCATTTCGAGAGGTACTATTTCCTGAAATTTTCTCACCTCAGCCCCAGCCATGGTGGGGCTGAGGTGGTTGTGAAGTCACGTTTTTTAAGTAGCCCTATGTAAAGTACATACTCAAAGACAATGTTTTTAAGCTTTGTTTTCTATGGTGTATACACACACATTAATAAGATCTCTATGGTTGTCAAAAAATCCCTGATAAAAGATCATGAGAATTTCTTTTGGCGCTTCATTTTGACTAATGGTGATGTGGTGATGATGAATTTTACTAAAAGTGTCATTTCTGGCCATCTAGAGGTATTATTTCCTCAAATTTTCTCACCTCAGCTCCAACCATGTGGGGCTGGGGTGGGTGTCGACTTACAAAATGCCCTCCCCCTCCACCTTTCACAGATCTGTGCCCTTCCCTGGGTATGACATTAAACTCCATCGAGTCGGCTCCTGATGTACGGTATGTCTTAGTGACTGCTGTTTGTTTTTAGGATGTGATCTGGTTTTTCATGTCCATTTTTCGTGATTATGACTATTCAGGATAAAGAATGTTTTGAGCAGAGGTGGATTCAAGGCAACC
>NW_022738250.1:22091-32694 GCF_011630105.1 Anneissia japonica
TTTTTTACTGCAATATGCATAATACTGTATATGAATTAAAGATTATTTTTTTAATAAAATTGATGTTAAAATAATAAAATGATAAAACAAAATTATCAAAGGGTGGGTCATCTAAGATTCTTCCTGCGGCTGGGTTTGTCTGGGTTGTAATCCCATATGGTAGATTAATTAACACCTACTCAAGGATCGACCACGTTGATAACCTTTAGAGGCTTCATCATCAGCAAATGTCGGTCCACTACTGGACAAATGTTTACGCCAAATCAATCTTTTTCTCTTGCTGTTGTTGCAAGATGTGTATAAGAGACAGAGTTTGTAATGATCTTTCTCTCATCTTGTGTTGAAACAAATTTTCATTCAAATCTTAGACCATATTTCTGAATTTATGATTAGTAACCAATTAAATGATGCATAGAGCCAAGACATTCTTAAGGGGCATGAATGGCTGTATAGAACAAACATGTAATGAATGAGTTGCTTGCAGATATGAGAAGTAGGAAGCAAAACACTCACGTTACAATCTTTGATCTCTGTTTTTGGCTCTGTTCGAAACGATTTCATATACTTCACAATGGAGCAAAACAGAATTCCACAATTACTCATGTATGGTCACTTTAGTGTTTTTTTAACATGTTGTTGTACGGAGATATCAAACTTGCTTATTTTGTGCTCAAACTTTTTAAAACTATATACAGTGCATAAACTTTTAGACTGAAAATTGGTTCAGTTATTTTTAAATACTGTATGTTATATATCAAGAGTCTAGTTATTGTGAGGTGTAAAAATCACCATTTAGGGGCTAGGCTAAAGTGGAAATTATACATTTACATTTAGACTCAAAAGTTGTATGTGTATTCAAAAATGTTTTACTTTGTGAACATACACTTTCAGTTAAAAAATGTTCTGAAACATGGCATACTACAGACTTCCTGTGAAGGACAAACAGTACAGTACCTGTCTCTTATACACATCTAGATGTGTATAAGAGACAGATTTTACACTGGGGCAGAAGGCCCCTCTCTGTTGTGAACATTAGACATTTGTTACCTTATTGGGAAGTTCTGGCGCTAAAAATATTAAGGAAAAACAGAGGGTGCTGCCAACACCAGCATGTGAGAATAATCTGCGATAATAAATAATGATACCCTAAGTCATGCAAAATTGATACCGTAACTTTAGAAGAAATATTAATACCAGATCACTTGGCATTTTATCCACACCTATAAAGCTAGGTCATCTTCTTTACAGAATCACGACTTTAAAGAAAGTTTGATGCCTACTGAAAATTTCAAAGAATTTTTTCCCTCTTTGCTGCAGATAAGATAAGATATTATTTACAATTTTCATAATAAATAATAACAATCGGTTTAATTTTTATTAAATCCCCTTTTCATTGTGTATAAATACATACGTTATATTAAAAATATCCATCTTTGACGTGACACATTCATTATTCTATAGTTATATTTACAGTAGGTCCTACGTGCCTATGCTTATATTTGTAAGAATTTGACATGTTATAACATGTTTCCATTTATTTAGTGCCTTGTCTTTATTAGATTTTGCTACTTTTTTTTAAATGCAAGATCGTTGATAAATATAGGAAATATACCTCTAGCCTTTTCAACATTGGTGTTTGCTATTAAATTGAAAAGACTGCTATTATGTATATTTCTTTTATTTTGTTCTTTTACCCATGATTAAGTTATATCAAACGAAAAAACTTCATTATGGTTAATACAAGATGTAATTTTGTTTACAGATAACAAAAAATGGCATAATCTCTTATAATATATTGGAACCCCTATTAAAGGAAGGATGTACTGGGTTCTTTATAGTGCACATGAGCCATTGCGTACACTGGGCCTACGGTTTATAGTCCTCATCCGACCGAGAAAACTTGTTCTACCACCACCAGAACTATAGGCGAGCGTGCCGTTGTTCGAACCAGCGCCGATATTATGGCTATAACTTGCGGCGCCCCCGCTAACCACTCGGCCATTTGACTCACCATGATGTAGACATAGGGCCTACTTCTTTTTCATTTTATTATAATAATTTTATTCGATACATCAGGGCTCAATTAATTACAGCGGGTATATTTTGAAGATTAGAAGATATCTTGGACAATCAAATTATTGTTTTAAATGATGTTTTTTCACCTGTATTAAACCAGATTTTACCCAATTTTGAAAGTCAAATGCCACTGTAAATTAATCAGGGCATTACCCCACAAATAATTTTCTTTTATTTCTACTGGCGACACTGAATGTTGTTGTTCTATATACATAGTTTTATAACGCAATTTCAATATTTTTTTTATATATTTTAGGTAACATTTTAGTATAATATTGTTGCCTATAATACAATCACGTTTTAAAATAAAGTTAAAGTTAAAGTTCTTTAAATGTTTTACTATTACACCAACTTTTTATTAACACCACTTTTCACTTTTGCCAACATAAATGCCCAGGATTTTAAATAGTTCCTGTGTCCAACCAAAAGGTTTACCCTTTCGTGACTGCCATTTACCGAGCTATATTGCTATTTATTTTGCTTCTTTCAGTTTCATATCTGTTACCTATATTAAAATCATTAATAAATATTAAAGCCCTTGATATACCTTTTTGATCTGCAACAAATAATATGGTATCGTCAGCAGGTTGTAATATTCATGCTTCTCGTACGTTACTACTCCGATTTCCTTTGGAAAACTAATACAGTACCCTGCCTTATATGATTCATTACATCTAATAGCTGTGGCCATTATCTCTCTGTAACAATGAAAAGCAATGCAAAGGGCATCCCTGTCTGATTCCTTTTGAAATTTCCAAACTTTTAGACACCCAACTTTTATTAATTACATTAGGTGTATTTGTCTGTATCCATTTTAATAAAAAATGTTTCACCAAAATTAAGATAGTGAAGTGTGTATAACATGAAATTTCTTTCATATTGTCGAAAGCTTTTTCAAATTCTAATATAGACACATCCTTACCTGTTGTTTTCGGGTATCATAGAGATTTTCGACTTGTCGGATGTTGAATTGCCTTGCCTTTAATATACCCTTTTTGGTCGTTCTTAACAATCGATTTTATTACTCTTTGCATTTTTTTTGCGAGTACATGAGCAGGAATTTTATATTAACATTTAACATTATAATAATTAAGTTATGTGGAGTGGGGATGAATAGCCTGGTGGTTAAGATGCTTGACTTCCAATCCCATGGTCATGGGTTCAAAAATTACATTGTATAATCTCATTAACAGGATTTCAATAAGAATTAGAATAAAATGTGGTCAAAATTTAACATCAAAAGATAAAAATTGCAATTAAAAAATCAATAATTTCGAATAAAAAGCCAAAAGTTGTCAATAGGAGAACATAAAAAATGTACATTAAATTAGATAATTTACATTCAATTAGAATAAAATGAAGAAAAAATTCAACAATTAAAATTGCAATAAGACGAAAACAAGAAGTGTAAAGTGACAAAAGTTGACGAGGTTTGGTGATAATTACTTATTTTATAGGCATCAAGCTACTGTAATATTACTTTATAATTGTTATAATAATTTTTGAAAATTCGAGATTGCTTTTTCACGATCACAATGAATTATTCATCACGATGTGTATCCCTGTTATGGTTATTCCCCGACAAAACCTTCTCTTTTCCCCCGACGGAAAACCTTACCTTTTGAAATGGTACCTTAATAGTGGCCGTGTCAGGAAGTCGAAATATTGGGTGCCCAGACAAAGATTTGCACAGATGGTGTCCACCCACTTCGGCTCCAACGTGGTTGGGGCTAGCTGAGGAAAGCCGATTATTAGGAAAAAATTCTGATTAATTTGAATAACTTAATGTTTTTATAATTTTGAAAAATATAAGAGGTTGCCGACTGGGCCCCGTCACTGTTCAATATACAACATTTTATATAGCTTATCATTTTGTTTTACAAATGACTAATTCGTAATGTCTAGCTTCGATCCATAAGGAGTGCCTATACCTCTATGGGGTGCCATACGCAGCAAAAGTCCATGTTAAAATCAAAATGTAATTGCAAAATTCAATGTCTGATTTATAAAAACGTAGGCGTAAATTTCTCAAAATGTAGATCTAGTTTCCCAAAATGAAGTTCTAATTTTTGAAAACGTAGTTCAAATTTTCCAAAATGTAGTTCTAATTTCTTTAAATTGTAATTCAAATTCAAAACGTAGGTCTGAATTAATCAAACGCCCTCTCCAAACTCTATTCCAAAACGTAACTCCAAATCTATTCCAAAACGTAAATAAAAAAACCAGGCTGGTTTGAAATGCATTTGACAACAACACTAGAAATGGACTTTTGCTGCTTATGGCACTAGACTTGCGAAATGTAAAGCAAAACTAATCAGCCAAGCATGACGTGGGTCTGTTCCATTAATGATGGGGGAATCAGTTTTCGCCGCAGTCCAAAGCCGTGAACAACGCTTCCCAGTATGGAACGCCATCGCTGCCTTCGGTAACAGCTTACCATTCGGCGCATTTACATTCGGCCCTTTTACCATTACGTTCGGTTCTTTTACCATTACGTTCGGCTCTTTTACCATTCAGCGCATTTACATTCGGCCCTTTTACCATTACGTTCGGCTCTTTTACCATTCGGCGCATTTTCATTCGGCACTTTTACCATTACGTTCGGCTCTTTTACCATTCGGCGCATTTTCATTCGGCCCTTTTACCATTCGGCGCATTTACATTCAGCCCTTTTACCATTCGGCGCATTTACAAATATTTCAACGGCTGTGGGAATGAGCCTATAAGAACTAGAAGAAGTAGGCCTAGGTCTAGAGCCTACGGCAGAATTATGGCAGTTTCATTAGGCAGAATCATGCAATTTTAAAGTTAAATATTTCATTTTAGAAGTAATACCAATGGATTGTACATAAAAATAGGATTAAAATGAGGGGTCAACCATTCCTATGGGATAAGCCAAAGCGGAGTTACGGTTTTTTGAACATTATTCATTTCGACCAAAATGAGGACATTTTTCCAATACAAAATCTGTGACTGTTGTGTGTAAATATAGGGTATAGGCATTAATGTATTGTAATTATTGTAGTTTATTGTATAGTGCAATATATCATAATATATTGAGGCTTGGACCCCAAAGAATTAAAAATCTATAAAACCATCACTTGATAACAGAACGCGGAAGGCATTACGCGTGTTATGCATCACGGAACTTTGCTAATTGTATATTCAAAATGGCCACCAGTTTCCTCAAATTTCACTTTAAACAGTTAAATGTTAAGAATTTTTTAAAAATAAGTAATAATATCATGTGTTGTAAGTATTTTTGCATGTTTTCAGATCTCTAGGAATGATTCTATGCCAAATTCACCTGCCTATTTCAAGAATACTTTCATTAAAATGGCTGTCTCTTTTCAATATGTCCGCCAAAACAAAAATCTTGGATAAATAAACAGACTTGAACATCGGTGTTTCTCCAGCAGCAATGGTACCATGCTACTTCCAGGATGTTGTGCATTAATGAACATTGGTATTGTAATTATATATTCAAAATGGCCAACAACTTCTGATGTTATAGTGTGTCTATATTTTTTTTTGTACAAAAAAAAACAAAAACTAAAGAGTATTATGTAATTTACAGCATCATGATTTTTGTAACAAAACACAGCAGCTGCCTAATTAAAAATAAAAAAACAATTGTATGACTGCTAGTCCAAGGAACATTTAATTAGAAAATTATGATGCTGCAAAAACATGAAGTACAATTCACACTCAATAAACTTGGACAAACATGGAACTGAACATAATAGTGATGCATTTATTGAATAGAACCATAGAAACTGTTTATTAACAATTACTGCATTATACATTAATTACAAATATATTAAATTATTTTTCATTCATTTAATTATTTACATTATATTACTTTATTTACAATATATTATATTCTTCCCTGTCAGCTGCACACAAATGTCACATACTGCTTGGTTGGTAAGTGTAGTGCGGTTCAGCTCAAAAATGGTCAAGTAGACGTCTGAAGTTCTTGATCCGCCTTCCTGATGGGAAAGATAGATGGTGTTAATATAAAAGAAATTAATGTAAATAAAATATTAAAATGTTGAATACAATATAAAATATAAGGAAATATAAAACTTTTATAACATAAAATACGAATCACAGCATCTAATACATAATACTGGTAATTAAATTTAAGAAATTCAATTTACCATAAACAAAAAATAACAACCCTATTTTATATTGGAACAGTCCAAACCTGTATCACATTAATGCCTAACTGGTCGATACTATTTTGTAATATGGTAAAAACAATTCCTTAATATAAAATAAGTTGATTATTATCTCGAGGTATTAAAGCTGGGACCATTGCTTTCAGGGTGAATGCTTCACCACCTTGCCATGGTGGGGGTGGGGGGCAGATTCCATAATTACAGTGTGTAGTACGTCTATGTGAATTGTGAACTACTACCTAATTTACAATGTACTACTGAAAGGTTTCTCAAGAGAAGGTGAATAGCTGCAAATACAATAAGACTTTGCTTTATTATTACAAATATTTCTTTTAGAATTAAGTACATTCTTCAGATACATTATACTTACATGAATGTCATTAGGAGTATGACTATGAGTGAGGTCTGGATCATACAATGTATCACTTTCTTCAACCTGAAAAAAAAAAAAACACAGAAAAAAATGACAGTTCATGTGGGAAATCTCTTACCTATACAGTCAAGTGTGTTTAACCTTGTTCCAGAAACATTGGATGACAATTTTTTCTTTTTTCGAAAATGGAGAATTATTTTTTCTAAATTAATTATTATTATAGTTCAAACATTAGTTAATAAATCGAGTCAGCTGCGAATAGTTGTGATCATTATTACATAAGTTATACAAAGATATAGTCAGTGACAGCAAAAATGCTCGTTTTACCTGTTCTCAGGTGGTATGGATACTGTTGATGGAGGACTAGGTCTAATAAAATAGAAGTGATCAGTAAAAATATTTAATAAACAATTTTAAAATAACGCTTAATGATTAAAGATACTACTTTTTTCTTTAAACAAGCCAAATCAAACAAATCTACTGTATTAGGCCTAATGTTAGAAAGGACATGGATTTCTATTGTTGGTTTGGGTTAAATCCGAGCACTAGGAAATCAGAATCTGTTCTTACAATAACAATGCAATACTGAGACTTTATTTAATATGAATTCAAATATATTTTCTGGGAAGGAAATATTATTTGGGGAGATTTTCACAAAATAATACTTTATATATATATTTTTTAAACCAAGTCCCTTTCAGGGCTCCGTAGAGACTCAATATTAACAAATAATTATGTATAGATTGAAGTATGAATATTTATATCAATCATATTGATTTCATTCATTCATGTCATTTATAAATGTCAAAAATACAAAATAGAAAATATATTTCATTGTTACCTGCTACTTGCACAGCTTGCCAAATGTTTCTTTAAAACACAGAATGAAATGTTATTTTGGCATTTAGGACACTTCTGTGTCAATCCAGAGTCCTCATCAGTTTCCTAAAAGAGTAAACAATTAAAAATGATGTATTAATAATCATTTATAAACTGTCATTTATATTTTATCTATTAGAACTTTCTTAAGGATGTGTTTCAAATTCACACAAAAATTGAGCGCCTTTGAATATTATTTAATGGATACTTGCGCTATATAGGTGAATTTGACTGATTGATTGATTGATTGATAACTGATCATATTATGCCTCTTTACCCTTTCTGAATCCATGTTTAGTGCATGTTGAATTGGTCGTATATAGACTCTACATTGACCTGATTTTTCTTTTATATTCAGGGGTGAATATGCCCCCCAATTGGGGTAAGCTTTCTTCCACTCCCAAAGCATATTATTATCTCAAAACCCCCAGCATCCCTCAGCTTGGGAAAGTTAGCATATAGTACTTCCTGGAATTCATCCGGATTTATACTGTTATGTACTGTTATGTTATTTTCACCTGTTATGTTTTTTTCACCAAGCCCAGCTTCTGCTAGGTTGTTGCTTTTGCCAACATTTTGGTGTTATCATTGTCGATGGATCTGACAGGCAAACTATCTTCCGAGTCCATGGCCTCTTCGAGTGCTTTCCTTTTTTTTGGTGTAGGGGCTGTGTCTGGCTGGCATAAATCTAGACAAAATGGATCCTATAAAATACAGAACAGGTAAAAAAAACATTGAAGTAAACTTAAGGTGAATTAGGAGCACATTTCAGATCATCTGTAATAGTGGCCTACCTAGAAAAAAAAATGTGTGATATTTAAGGTCTGATGTAAGATAGTCTAGAAACCAAAATTGACGCCAGATCAACGAGACTTGAAAGCTATATGGATATACTGTAATACTACTGGCATACCAGCCCTTACTCAGGTTAATTCTAGAGAAAAGTTGAAATACTATACTATAATAATTGTGGGTTTAAACATATGTTGTCTCAATTCAGGCAATGTATAATTTGGGAAATTCAGGAGACAGTTCAGTGACCTTTCATAATAGTAATAAACAGGTATGTATTCGGGAAAATAAATAAAATGAAATATTAAATTTAAATTCTTACATAAAATATATACATATGAAAGTCACTTTATGATAGATACAATACACATGTACAAATAGGCCTACCTGTTTGTCTACAACTTATCATTAGGCCGACCAGCCCTCCATAAACTAACTTTAGAATACCGCACTTTCGGCGGTAAAGAACAATTAAAACCTCATAAAAAAGGCAACTAATCCATTTACTTATAATTGAATCCAAGGACACCAGTGTTAAACACTCAGTACTTATCCTTGATAATGTGTTAATCCAATTAATATAGTGAGATAACGTAACGTTAGTTTATCAAGGGCGGGTTGAGCTAATGATTCTTAGTCGGTGCCTATCACCAATTGTTGTCACACTCAAATTTTCAAGTTGGGCATCTGACAGCGTGGAGATTTTGTCACTGGCAATCTGAAAAGAATAACACGGAGAATAAGTCTCTGACACATACAATACAGCACCCCTACATACAAACACAAGTTGGCTTTTACAAAGAGTTCAAGAGAATAAAAAAAAAAGCAACTTCAATTTAAATTTTTAAGAAGTCACTTAAAAAATACATTTTTGGCCATTTATTAGAAGTCATTTGTGTTTGGTTGTAAAATAATTAATAACCTGTCATGTAACGTCCTGCCATAGGCCTATAGGCTACGCCTGCTAACCATCAATTAGTCCAGGCCGTGGCCCACGCCTGTGACCTAGGCCCTAGGCCTAGTTTATATTTATCAAGTAAACAAAATTGGGGAGTCGTGATGCTTAATTATAAAATCTAGGGCAATGTCAGAAACATAATTAAGGTCAGTGATATGACAAGGCCTAGGCCCTGATGTTTCATTTCATTTATTTCGTCAAACAGAAAACAAAACATACAGAAATAACAGTACCATATTACCAAAAATCAGAGACAGGATAAACCAAAAGCAAACTAAATTGCTACAGAATATTCTCGGCCCCACCCCTAACTAGGCCTAACCCCACCCCCTAAACCATATAGTAATATTAGGCCCCTATGGCCAAGAAGCCCTAGTACCCCACATGCATGCCTCGTCAGTTGTCATCTCTTCGGCAGTGAAAACCGGCCAGACAGGACCCTTGGCCTTATCATTTGATAAATCATTAGGCCTAGCCTCTAGCTAGGCCTATAGGCCTACTATTATTATTTCTGTATTATTGTTATTATTAATATAAAAATAATAATACCTTCTCCCTTTCGAAATTCTCCAGAAGATGCATTAAATGAAGTTAATTAAGTACATCTTTAATAGGCCTAGGCCTAGTAGGCCTAAGCACCATTAATCTTTTGCGCCATAGTGGATGGTACGGCGTTGCGACCATGCGACTAAACTTGTATAGGCTCATTCCCACAGCCGCCCAAATTTTTCATTTGACCGAATGTCAAAGGTTATATTTTATTTATAATTGCGCCGAATGCCAATACTACGCCGAATGTAAATGCGCCGAATGGTAAAAGAGCCGAACGTAATGGTAAAAGAGCCGAATGTAAATGCGCCGAATGGTGAAAGGGCCGAATGAAAATGCGCCGAATGGTAAAAGAGCCGAACGTAATGGTAAAAGGGCCGAATGAATGCGCCGAATGGTAAAAGAGCTGAACGTAATATGCACCGAATGGTGAAAGAGCCGAACGTAGTGGTAAAAGGGCCGAATGTTAATGCGCCGAATGGTAAAAAAGCCGAACGTAATGGTAAAAGGGCCGAATGAAAATGCGCCGAATGGTAAGCTGTTACCGAAGGCAGCGATGGCGTTCCATATCCCAGTGCGTCTTCTTAATGGTCAGGGTACCGCGATCACGAGCCCTATGCTTGGCATTATAGGTTAGGCTTATGTGGGCTGGGAGTTGCAACAAAGTCTTGGTTTACATTGTACCAAGGTCAATATTAACGATCGCATTTATTTTTCATTGAAAATTAAAAAAAACTTTAAAAAAATATATAATATAAACTATAATACCGTAGTTTCATTCAATGGGGCCCC
>NW_022738251.1:0-731 GCF_011630105.1 Anneissia japonica
CCACATTCCGCTACTTTTCAAGGCTGGATATTGGATAACAACGAAAAAACAGCCAAAAACCACCGAAAATCAGTACCTGTTTTGCCATGTTTCGCAAGTTGTTTACGTCACAATCAATCAATCAATCAATTTATTAGGAATAACACCTTAAGATCGGTGGCACACAACAATAATAGTTGTGCATCCAAATTAACAATTTTTACAGACAGTGAAGTAAATTTGAAAGTAGGCATATAAAAAAAACAATTAGAAATAATTTGTTTAACTTAATGCTAAACAAAACCGAGAAAATTAATTAACGTAATTGATAAAAATTCAAACAGGCCAATAAAAATCCCAAACCTGCATATCAAACAAAAGCAACATATAAAATAAATTCAGAATTAAAAAAGAAAGACAAACAAATGTCAAAAGTGGTACCATGTCAATGAAAAATTGCTTATTAGGATAAATTATTTATTGAATTATGGAGAGGATTGATATATTTCGGACAATCTGAATGAATAATTATAAGATCCTTTAGTATATAATAATGAGATCGGTGGCATACACAATAAAATAAAGCGGTGCATCCAAATTAACCATTTTTACAGACAATGAAGTAAACTTTAAAAAAGGCATAAAAAACACACAATTTAGATATGAAAAGTTTAACTTAACTAAATAAAAAAAAAAACTTGAGATTAAATTAACTAAGATAAAGATTCAAACACACCGATAAAAAATCACAA
>NW_022738252.1:0-520 GCF_011630105.1 Anneissia japonica
GCCCAGTTTGCATGGATCAGGGATTTCTGGATGAATAACAGTATCCTGGCTCCATATATTGGCCTACAGATGTACACGCAATATATGCTGATATAAGGCTCATGCAGTTGGTGGCAGCTTATCTACACCTTGATTGTTTGGCAGGGTTTTGAATCTTTTCCATCGTAAAGTTGAGGCATCTTTAGCAGATACTTTCTTCGTTACGAGACAAACCCCCAAAGCAAGGGTCGGTGAAACCCCCAAAGCAAGGGGATTGGGATTTTTGTGCTTTATGGGTCTAAATAATGCTATAAAAGCAGATATGTTTGAAAAGTATCAGCCCAGTTTGCATGGATCAGGGATTTCTGGATGAATAACAGTATCCTGGCTCCATATATTGGCCTGCAGATGTACACGCAATATATGCTGATATAAGGCTCCTGCAGTTGGTGGCAGCTTATCTACACCTTGATTGTTTTGGCAGAGTTTTGAATCTTTTCTATCGTAAAGTTGAGGCATCTTTAGCAGATACTTTCTTTGT
>NW_022738253.1:0-625 GCF_011630105.1 Anneissia japonica
TGACCGCCATGCAATCGGACGCCCTCCTGGTTCGCAAGCGAAACGAGAGGATGTACCGGATAGGACGATGGTCGCGGGAGAAGCTCGACAGTCCGTTCGGTTGCCTCAACACCCTGATCGCGGCCGCCTTCCTGGGTTCCGATTTTCACGGACACGTCGCCGGCGTCGGACAGAAGACGCAGGAGGACATATTCGCCAAAGGTTACGTGTTCCCCTTCGTCGACCTCGAAGAAGTCGACGACTTCCAACCCGTCGACCTGACGCGCGACTCGGACGAAGATGCCGTCGCCGAGTGGCACGCCGATCTCTCGAGTCGTCCGAACATATTCTGTTTCAGGTACGGAGATTCTCTTGTTCCGTTCAGATACGCCGAGGATAAATTGAAAACTTACTCCCAAGACCTGATCTCGATGGCTTCCAAGTCCTGGCGTCTTAGGGTTGCGCGGGGTCTCGCCGACGTCGCCGCTCTGGATCGATGTCTGCGACAGACGTTCTTCTTTCTGGAGTACATGACCATCACGTGGTCCAACATAGACAATCGTATGAGGAACGACGCCGCACTTCGACTCAAATACGGATTCGAGACCAAACAATAATTTGACTAAAAAAACGAATTTTTACAATG
>NW_022738255.1:0-816 GCF_011630105.1 Anneissia japonica
TAATGGAAAATGGCGAGGTCAAAAAAATCGTCCAAAAAAAAGTATGGGCTATAGTCCATGGTTTTAACCAAAATTGGCCAATTTCTAACCTGGTTGATTTTCTTGGATTCGGCCACATGGGCCTAATAAAGTATCATCATCCTTATTTAAGCTTAAAAGTAGGCTTTAAAAGGAATTTATCAATCTGCAGAGGACTCTTGTGATCTGTGGTGTCATAGAATACAAAACAAATGGAAAATGGCGGGGTCAAAAAAATCGTCCAAAAAAAAGTATGGGCTATAATCCATGGTTTTTTATCAAAATTGGCCAATTTTTAACCGGGTCGTTTTTTCCAGATTCGGCCATATGGGCCTAATTGAATATCATCCGATTTATCATTATTGAAGCTTAAAACAAGGCTTTAAGTGGCATTTATAAACCTGCAGAGGACTCTTGTGGCCTGTAGGTGTCATGGAATACGAAACAAATGAAAAATGGCGGGGTCAAAAAAATCGTCCAAAAAAAAGTGTGGGCTATAGCCCATGGTTTTTACCAAAATTGGCCAATTTCTAACCTGGTTGATTTTCTTGGATTCGGCCACATGGGCCTAATAAAGTATCATCATCCTTATTTAAGCTTAAAAGTAGGCTTTAAAAGGAATTTATCAATCTGCAGAGGACTCTTGTGATCTGCAGGTGTCATGGAATACAAAACAAATGGAAAATGGCGAGGTCAGAAAAATTGTCCAAAAAAAAGTATGGGCTATATAGCCCATGGTTTTTACCAAAATTGGCCAATTTCTAACTGAGTCGTTTTTCCCAGATTCGGCCACATGGG
>NW_022738256.1:0-974 GCF_011630105.1 Anneissia japonica
AAATGTAATGATTATAAGCAATTAGCTAGCACTCTAAATTGTTTTAATTTGTTTATCATTATGGTTTTTCAACGCTGTTTGCTAAACCTTCTGCACCTGTTAGGTGCCAATAAAACTATTGCAATCCTGGCATTACTTCTTGGCTCATCCTAAAATAAACTCAAACGTCTTCAGCTTTTGCAAAAGAATGCTGATAAACTAGATTCAATATTCCATTTATTGTCATATACAAGCAAAAGTACATGAAATTTGCTTTCCAGAGCAAGGAATACACAAAAATATACATGCAGATTAAATTAACTAGTGTTAACATGATAATGTCTTTCCTTTGTTCAATCGACTGCTTTGGCTTAGAATTGAGAAACGCATTGTTTCTCAATTCTAACGCTAAGTTATAATTGTGTGCTCTGCTCCTACCAACAACATTTTGTTGGTATCACTTTATGTTCCATTATATGCCTTCGTTCCGAAATGGCCCTTGTTTTTCCTAGAACGCACCTTAAATCTCACCCAAAGGGCTTCTTTGCCAAATACCTGTAATTTGGAATGGTCTTACAGCGCTGTGAGACAATTTGTATATAACCAGACGGCATATAAAAATAGCAATTAAAACAGATATCACAAGCAAATTCCCTCTGCCACCTTAACCCAAGTGCATTGTACATTAGTAAATTCGATTAAATAAATAAATATTAAAACAGCAAAATTAATTTCTACGTAATGTACCGGTAAGTAGGCCTAAGCAAAAACCATATCACGAACCCCATTTTGACATCATAATTGCACATGAAAAAACCCAAGGCCTATAAAGTCAAAGAAATGTGAACCAACCCTAGAGGCAATAAAGCACCGCTAATCTTATGTATAGGATGTAGCCTTGTTTTGTTCTTAATCTTTGTCTACACTATCAAATTTCATCAAAAAGCGTCACATAAAAAAAGAGATGGAACATAAGAATTGAACACGTTCAACTT
>NW_022738257.1:0-553 GCF_011630105.1 Anneissia japonica
TACAAGTATTAAGGTACCAGATCGTCTGGGTAGAGTGCTCAATACCACTAGGGGTAGACCTTAATAAATCAAACTACAAAAATGAACTTGGCTTACTTCATCATGTTTATTCTCAGACTACAAATTTGTTTCATATGGCCAGCAGAGCTGGCCACACTCGAACATATTTGAACATTACTAAACCATGTAATTTATGTTTATATGAGAAATTCATTATCATATGTCACCCTGAACTATGTTCACTTAACAGTAAAAGTGAACTACTGTAGTATCAACATGCAGACATAGAAGGAAATTTTTACTCAGTCATAGATAGCTCAGCCACTATCTTCCTAGCATAAACAAATATAACTATTCCCTAAACAATTTCTATATAATCAGCTAATTAGACACAATGTATTGTTCACTTAATACCTAATTATGTATACATGACCTTGAGGTTCCTCCTCTTTGCCGTATGTATAAAGCATTACCACTAGACGATTTAAAGTTTATCTCTTCAAGAGCCGAACGTTATGATAAAATAGGTAGAATGGTAATATATATATATATA
>NW_022738258.1:0-1442 GCF_011630105.1 Anneissia japonica
TTTCCAATCGAATTCTTTTAACGATATTCTCTCTAAAAAACTTTCCATTTGTTCTGGGGTTATTATTGTTTCATTGATGACATCAATTGCCTCTCCCTGCCTAACGCTGATGATTTAATTCTACTGTCATCATTTTAAGATTTTTCCTTTGATTTGTAACCCATTTCTGCTTGTCAAATTGAATCCTGGTCTAAATCCAATGGTCTTGTTTTCTCCCCAAGAAAAAAGAAAGTTAGGAACATTTCTTTTTCAAGAAATCCGAATATATTTTCTCCTATCATTTTATCTATAGGTTCTTCAGGTGGAATGTGCTTTGGTCTTACTCCTTAACATTTGTCATGATCTTAAATGGCATTTCCGCATCATTCTTGTTTACAAAATGGCACTTCGTAAAATCTCATTATTGAAATATTAAAAAACGTCATTGATAATGACACCATGATTATACTTTATAAAACACATATACAACCCTCTTTTGAATACATCACCCCTTTCGAAACTCGTCAAAAGCTTTTCCTTCTGTTTGATTTGCAAAATCGCCCAACCACCTGAATACCTTCTTTTCGTTCCTTTACTCCGTCAACTCCCCGTGTCCCTGAGATATTCTCGTAGTCCAACATTTCTATTTTTCCAGGGCCGTACTTCTAGCTTTCTTTCATTTCTCCCTTTCTCAATCAGTTTGTCATACTCCCTTAGGCTTGATCCCGCCCTCTCTTCGTGTGATATCAAAACTGCTTTAACCATAGCGTAGGGCCAGCCTTAGATAATTTCAAACTCCTCATAATATTCCATGCTTCCAACAGTCAATCTTTTTCTCGTTTATTCTTGTTGTGTGGTGGTGGTTGGAGGGTGGCAGGAGTGTGTAGGAGTTGATATAATTTAAGAACTGTTTCCGTTTTTGTAGCGTCAATAAATTGAATTGAAAATTGAATTGAATTGTATTATTTGAGCATTGTATCATTATCTATTTTATCTATACATTATTTGTGTTCCCAGTGCTATGCGGAAACTTGAAGCTTCAAGCTGCTAAATATAAGCTACAGTATGTACGTAGCAAAAAATTGGCTTTCATACAACTATAAGGAACTTTCGTTGATGAATTGTGTTTGATACGATTTATAACATCATATTCCTATAGTTGAACATTGTATTGTTATCTATTTAATTTATACATTATTTGTGTTCCCAGTGCTAAGCAGAAACTTGACTTAAATATTATTTCCTATGATCTACCAGCTGCTACCTATAAGCTATTTACGTAGCATAAAAATTGGCTCCACTATGAGCCCTCAAGTTGCATAAATGATATCAAACGTCCTCTGTAATCTAAACAGTATGACGCTCACCGAAATAGCGAGAGATTGCTGGTTCGATTCTCACCATTTTTAAAATTCAACTATAATAAATAACTTTCGTTGATAAACTAATTATAACATCATAAT
>NW_022738259.1:0-614 GCF_011630105.1 Anneissia japonica
CGGAGGTGTCCGCGATCCCCCGAGTCACTTCGAGTACACCGGCGGACGTCGAGTGCACCGACTCGCCGTCCCCTCCACAACTTCCAATCCCTCCGGGGTTCGAACGAAGTTGGAAACAGGAACCGGAGTTGCGACACCGCCGTGTGTGCGGACCGAAGAGCAACCGAACGATCGACCCGTGCACCGATGACGTAGAAGAGAGGTACCGATGACGTCACCACCTCCCATCTAATAAATCTACGATCTTGTACATTCCATTCGAATTACTTTCCTTGTTAGACGTTGATCGAAACCAGTCAGTTACAATGCACCTGCTGAAAATTATCGTTTCGCTAATTGTCTTGTACATATGTTTGACAGCAATAGCTAAACGGACGGGTATTGAGCGCCCTGGCCAAATGGTCAAGCTTTCGATGATTTTGTTAATTTTCGATTTTTTTTACACAGTTTTGAAAATGACCGTCCGATGTTTCATAGAAGAGTTGGCAATCGCATCGAACCTTGAATCGTGTCATCTGCTTCAATTGGATATCATTATGCTGATCGTCGAGTACACTCTTTTGCCAGCAATCAATCATTGGACCGTTATGGAGCTCATCGGCCACATAACCAAA
>NW_022738260.1:0-1057 GCF_011630105.1 Anneissia japonica
ACCGGGACCTGGGTTGAGTTCGACATCGCCATATTTGGTAACCGATGGTTGGAATGTGGCCGTGGTTGCATAGTGAGGGTTGTACAAAAGCGGCTTACCTCTCGTGCTACGTGATTTCTTTGCTGCTACAAGAGTATTGCGAATTATAAACGATGACTTTGCGTAAAAAAGCAAGTCTAGGCCTAACATACCTAGGCCCAATCCATCGGTGTTATCTTGATCCCTACTATAGCATGCATCGGCTTCCAGCCCTGTCTGAAACTGGTAAGTTCTGCTTGGTTGCACCTGATAGGGGGCTAGAGTAAGATCCAATTTTGACGTACTTTTAGACAACTTACTAGTTGAAATATTGCACAAAACGTTGTAGTAAGTGATATTAACTGGGTAGCTGCAGAAGGTTGTAGATGAAATAACACAGTAAGGCAGAAAATGGCAAGTATTGCACAGTACAAGAAGGCACAGTAACAGTAGCCTTTCAGCCATGTTGTATTACGGAATTACGAATTTGAAAAACACGATAATTGAATTGTTACTTGTGCAATTGATTTAATAAAAGAAACGATATAAATCTTGATGTATTCCTTGTATTTAAATTCTTGTTTTATTAAACGCATGATGTAAAGGGGGAGGGGAGTCCGCGGGTGGGAGGAAATTGTATGGGGGATATGTCAGGGGGAAAATGTCCGGCGGGAAAATGTCCGGCGGGAAAATGTCCGGGGGAAACCAGTCTGTTTCCGAAAAGAAATATTGCAAATATAATAGGCCTAATATTTACTTATCATTCTCACTAGTTGAGAGAGAACAAAATAAATAAATTATTAGTAATAAAAAATGTACTTAGGCCTAATGGTATTAAAAATAAATGACTGAGGTGTTGTGGTTCCTTTTAGAAAAAAACATTGCTGAAAACTATTAAAAATGTAAAGATATTGTGAAGCCTGGTTTACATAATCGCTATCACCGACAGTTCCAGCGACACTGATTGGTTGGTCGAATTGAGGAGCATTCCCAATTTACGTCCCGACTACGCAGTGTTAACGATTACAGTGATTACAGT
>NW_022738261.1:0-1682 GCF_011630105.1 Anneissia japonica
CGTATTTAATTAATTTTTGCTGGTCGTCACATATCATTTATTTGCAAAAATAATAGGAGCTACTTGAGGATTGTCTAATTAAAGAATGCTTGCCATCGAGGGGCTCTCTCGTGGTCTATCTGCGAGGATTAAAGAACTGCTTAAAAATAGTAAATTATTACAGTATTATTTTATAATATGAAATTGGATATAAAGTAGTGAAATCATTAAAAAAATCTATAAATAGTTACATGAAATTCGACTGCTAAAAAGATTAAATGAAATTCATCGCGTATGACACAAAATGGCTTCTAAATTCTCAATGTCGCAACTCTTTCTATCTATGGCTCTGGAGACGGTAAAGGGACTGCGACCTCTACGACGAGATTATCCCCTGGGACTGCGTCACGGATCAGCGAGTAGACGATAAACAAAATAATAAATGTGGAGGCTGCTCGTTTCGAGATGAAGGAGGACTAGGCCTAGCATCGCTTTTTGATGAAGCCGATAGCAAAAGCACCAAAAGACAAATTAAATATGTCTTATCAATATTCTAAAAATGTTGCAAAGAAGAGCTAGACACACTCTTTGATCGCCTAGGCCTAGGCCTAGCTAGTCGAGTAGGCCTCTAGACTAGGAGGGCCTAGGGCATGCGCCCTTAGAGTCGTAGTGAATAGGCCGGCCCTAGTAGGTCGGCCTATGCTAGCTAGGGCCTAGGGTAGGCCTTTAATAACAGGCTAGGAAGTAAGTACATTTTAGGCCTCATAATAGAATCTATGTATGAGGTATATAAAACAAATATTGACTGCTCTAATTTCGGGGAACAATGTCATGAAATCTTTAGTTTTACCCCTCGCCTCGGTGAGATGTGGAGTGGAGACCGTAGCCTATCCTTACTCGGGCCTTCGGCCCTCGGGAAGAAAGGCTACATGCTACGGTCTCCACATCACTTTGGGGCAATAGATTTCACCATTCCCCTCATGAGCAGTCAATATTTGTATACTACTGCACTGAATAAAACAATTCTGTTACTATTAAGAATAGACAAAATAAGTCACCAAAGCAGTGGTATTGTCTAGTGGCAAAGAACCTATAACACATCAAAACAGTTTTTTCTCACAATAATAAGCCTCCGCTCAAATAAATTTTGGCTGTTTTAATACTCCTCAAACTTGTTTATTTGTACATAAACAACATAAATTAACTTCTCAAAAAGCCTCGCTAAATTTTCCTAAATTAACTCCAGTAATTTTGACCCGTTAAATTTGAAATTCAGTGAAAGAAACGATGGAAAGCTTGAACATTTTTGCATAGAGAATTTGGTACGTGAGTCATCGCATGAACACTGGCCTGGCCCTAGACTAGGGTCATACAAACAATATTTATCTTAAGCTATGTTCACATCAAGCCCGGATTCCGGTCCAGAGTTTTGAGAAAAAGTCATGAAAAATGGGTTCAGTGGTAAAGAATAGGACCGATCACATCAAACTCGTTCGATTTCTAATCCGGACTCTGGATCCGGACTGACGATGGATCGGAGAGCCATTTGTATCCTGAAACTGTATGTTTTTTTCTTGGACCAATCAGCAACAAGCTTGGTTGCTTCGAACCAATCGAACGCATATGTGCTTAACCTGAACAACCGTGTTCCGTGCGCAATGTGTTATGTTGTGAGTTAGCACCCTTCAACTGATCATCCAGCC
>NW_022738262.1:0-1446 GCF_011630105.1 Anneissia japonica
CAGGTGAATAACCAAGATAAGTCGTAAGATAAAAGGCCAGCAATTAGTAAATGAGAAGTGATAAATTAATAATCTAATAAGAAGTGATAAACTAATAAACAGTCGGAAGCATTAAAAAGGACTGGCGGTAAAATTGCTTGTGACAAACAACAATGCAAAATAAACAATAATAAGGAAGTCAACTGTAATACTGAGAATCTGAGAGAACAGTAATTAAAATGAGACAAAGGGTCTATATAAAATTGGTGTATAATGGAAATAATAAAAATAGATATAAATCTGATCTGATGGGCCATTCATTTCCTTGATAAATTTGTCTAGATGACATTTAGCCAAAGAAACAAATGCGTCTATGTGTACATTTCTACCATGAGGAGGGGTCCACGGTTCCTTAGTAAGGGTGTTACGTTTAGGTTGATAATTATCACGTGTATCTTCACGTTGTCCGAAGAATTCACTGAGCCTAATTCGTCTGCAGAATTGGTTGACATCAGAGCAAAGTTTCACTGGGTTCAATTCTTGAGATGGGCAAAAAGACAAGCCTTTATTAAGAACGAATTTTTCATCGTGAGAAAGGTTACGATCAGACAGGTTGGCGATACCCAAATCAGGCCTGGATGAGTTCCGATACGTGCAACAACTCACGCTGCAAAGTCTGTGATATTCTCATCACTAGCAAATCTATCAAGCTCCCCCACACTAACTTAACCATCAACCCACCCCCTCTCACATGCAACTCTACCAATGTTATATATATGATTATATGTTCTAAGTGTGATCGAGGTTGTTATGTCGGGGAGACAGGGAGCAAATTTAGACTTAGGTGTAACAATCACAAGAAATCGATTCGGGACAAAGCTCTGGGATTCCCTGTAGCACAACATTTTAATCTGCCTAACCACTCTGTTAATGATATGAAATTTGTATTAATTGCTTCAGGTTTTAAGTCTCTTACTGAGAGATGCTGTTCTGAATTGCAGTGGATTATGAAACTTAACACACACAAAACTGGTATCAACAAGGATCTTGGCTTCATAAGCGGTTATTCATTCACCAAATAAGACATATTTGTGATCCTATATATTTTCATTATCACTTTATTATTATGACGATGCTCATTTGTGATTATTATTTCATTATTACTTTTTATATCAGATTTTTTTTTTTATATCAGATTTATATCTATTTTTATTATTTCCATTATACACCAATTTTATATAGACCCTTTGTCTCATTTTAATTACTGTTCTCTCAGATTCTCAGTACTACAGTTGACTTCCTTATTATTGTTTATTTTGCATTGTTGTTTGTCACAAGCAATTTTACCGCCAGTCCTTTTTAATGCTTCCGACTGTTTATTAGTTTATCACTTCTTATTAGATTATTAGTTTATCACTTCTCATTTACTAATTGCTGGCCTTTTATCTTACGACTTATCTTGGTTAT
>NW_022738263.1:0-769 GCF_011630105.1 Anneissia japonica
ACTCTACTTAATGAAGTATTTGACGAAATTGAACAGAGAAAATTACATTCAGTTGAATCAGATGCTATCAAAAGGGCAGAACAATGTGCGCCTTTAATTCGGTCTATATGTGCATCTTATATACGTAATGGCCTGAGGACCGTCGACAAATCAACTTACAAAGTGCATCCTCTTTACGCCGAGCGCTTAAGAGCCATTGCAGGAGATATTTCGGCGGAGGATATTCCATTTGAAGAGCTTCATGGAAAACTAGACGAGCTCAAGGAAATAGTACCTGAATTCGAACATGAAATTGGAATGATACGAAATTTGGGCGATAACTTCACAAAAACTCTGCCGGACCCAGGAAGTGCTGTCAAGCTTCTGTTCCGACCAGAATGCTTACCAAGCTATTTCATGGATTCATTGACCACTAGACTTTTCTACAAGGCAGGCACCGATGTTATTGAAAGAGCTGTTAAAAAGGCACTGGAGAAGAAAGAAGTCGTGCGGGTTCTTGAGATTGGAGGTCGTATGGGAGGACTCGCTCAGTATGTACTCGAGCCGTTAAAGAAGTATGGAGAAGACAGACGACTTGAGTATATTTTTACAGACTTGAGTGTTACTTTCTTTATGCACGCAGAAGGTACACTTGAAGAGTACCCATTTGTCAAATATCAGCAACTTGACATCGAAAAGGATCTAGTTAGTCAGGGATTCGTTCCAGGCACAGTTGATTTTATTGTCTGTATGGACACCATACATTCTGTTGTTGATGTCAATATCGCTC
>NW_022738264.1:0-762 GCF_011630105.1 Anneissia japonica
AACAAATAGAAAAAATGGCATGGTAATTGTACACCTTGACCGATGTGCATAAATTTCAAGTGAAAATAAAAAGAAAAAGGAAAAAAAAAATGGTTAAAAATATTTTAAGAAGCCATATTGAACAACTCTTTACAAATTATACTGTGAATGCTGAACTTATGAATAAAAGTGGGACGACCCCACAAAAGAGAAAAAAAAACTTATAATGAGAAAATCATGCTAATGACTATGGAGACGGTGATAATATAAAAATCAATGATTATGAGGAGTAGAGGACCAGAAACATGAAATACTTTGTGTTGTCAATATTTTTCTCCTGGAATCCCATTAAAACTTTTTTCCATAGGCTATCCAGCTTATTATCAACTTGTAAAATGTCAGTATATTTGGGCCTATTGTAGAATCGTATTGGTTTTGAATTATAAATATATTTCAATTTGTTACCAAAAAAAAGTCTCGTTGAGATTACTTTTTTAATATATTAATATTATATTCAATTTTATTTGTATAATATATATTAGACTCTGGCAGGGACGTAGCCAGGATTTTGAAAGGGGAAGAGCCCTTATGCGAGACAGTATGACCCCGGCGGGTCCAGGGGGACGAACCCTCTCCCCCCCCCCCTGTGAAGTAGCGCACCCTGAACGTTTAAAGGACTGTTTTGAGAGGATAAAGTGACAATTGTATTAGACACAACATATATATAATGTTAGTAGGCCCAGCAATAATTATAATAAATCAACAGAATCCATGAATTCGAAA
>NW_022738265.1:0-563 GCF_011630105.1 Anneissia japonica
TCTCTGCTGATATCGATATTCGTCGAAGAGGAGCACACGATGTCCGTGGTGACGATGTGCGCCCATGGGAGCAGAGCCACGTGGAGAATTTTGATGGTCATGAGAAAGTTCTGGGACCAAGAGAGGCCGATGAAAAGATCTTTTCGAACAGTCGTCAACCTCCACTTTCTCTTCACGATAGTTTTCAACCTGGTACTTCCGGCGTTTCTTGTTTCTGCGTCGTCGATCTTCCTCGGGAAATCCACGTCGAGTCAGCTGTGCGAGTTCAGCATCGGCGTCTTCTGGTGCCTTTTCGTGTGTCTTAACTCCGTGAACGGGTGGTGGCTGTACTGGATCGCGAGCCTGTGGAAGAAAGTTGAGAATGACTGGAGAGAAGTTACCTCCGATCGTCCCACTCGGGTCGTGGTCCGCATCTCCGGATTCGAAGCACCTCCAACTTACGATCAAGTTATGAATAGTTTAAATGTTTGACGATGAAAGGATATCAATAAAAAAAATTTATTAAATGTGAATTATGAGTCCATAGTGTGTTTTACTTTTGCGTGGGTACACCAATTAATGCA
>NW_022738266.1:0-961 GCF_011630105.1 Anneissia japonica
CCACTACGGACAAGACAACAGTCACAACCACACCATCAGGTGAGGCTTGTTTAACTATTGGAAAAATTGTATTATGAAGAACATGTTGTTAAATGATATAATTATGCCATCAGGAAACTTGAATTTAAGAACAAAATGATGCTTATGATATAAATATTCCACCAGTTTATCGATTCATTATTTTACAGAGGATTTGACAACTGTACCCACTACGGACAAGACAACAGTCACAACAACACCATCAGGTGAGGCTTGTTTAACTATTGGAAAACTTGTATTATGAAGAACATGTAGTTAATGATATAATCATGCCATCAGGAAACTTGTATTTAAGAACAAAATGATGCTTATGATATAAATATTCCACCAGTTTATCGATTCATTATTTTACAGAGGATTTGACAACTGTACCCACTACGGACAAGACAACAGTCACAACCACACCATCAGGTGAGGCTTGTTTAACTATTGGAAAACTTGTATTATGAAGAACATGTTGTCAATGATCTAATTATGCCATCAGGAAACTTGTATTTCAGAACAAAAGGATGCTTATGATATAAATATTCCACCAGTTTATCGATTCATTATTTTACAGAGGATTTGACAACTGTACCCACTACGGACAAGACAACAGTCACAACCACACCATCAAGTGAGGCTTGTTTAACTATTGGAAAACTTGTATTATGAAGAACATGTTGTTTATGATATAATTATGCCATCAGGAAACTTGTATCTCAGAACAAAATGATGCTTATGATATAAATATTCCACCAGTTTATCGATTCATTATTTTACAGAGGGTTTGACAACTGTACCCACTACGGACAAGACAACAGTCACAACCACACCATCAGGTGAGGCTTGTTGAACTATTGGAAACTAGTATTATAAAGAACATGTTGTTTATGATATAATCATGCCACCAGGAAACTTGTATTTAAGAACAAAATGATAC
>NW_022738267.1:0-1195 GCF_011630105.1 Anneissia japonica
TATAACGCACGTTTCGTGCTATCACGATCCTCATATAGACTGATTGTTAACACATACCGGTACTACTCTCTTCTGCAGATAGCTGAAAAGCTTAAATAGATGATAGAATTACACCTACGGCCGAGAAGCAAGCGTTTGATACGTTAAAAGATCATAAAAGCAACTTCGCCAACAAACCAGCATGTCGTCTTATAAACCCGGCGAAAGTGAAATGGGACGAGTTAGTAAATTCATATTGGACTCTGTCAACAGAACAATCAGGTCAAAAATAAATGTAAACCAGTGGACCAATACAACAGATGTAATACGGTGGTTTTGTAGTATCCAAGATAAATCCAGGCATACATTCGTCATGTTTGATATTGTGGACTTTTATTCTTCGATATCCCTAGAGTTGTTGAAGTCGACTATCCGGTGGGCGAGAACTTATGTAAATATCACAGATCTAGACATGGAAGTTATCATGCACTCCAGAAACACATTGTTATTCGATGGTGAAAAAGCATGGTGCAAACGCGGTGTTATATAATTATACGTTCGACGTTGCCATGGGCAGTTTTGATGGAGCGGAGGTATGCGAGTTAATTGGTCTATTCATCCTTCACCACATTGAGCGTCAGTTTGGCGCAAAAAAGATTGGCCTATACCGTGACGATGGTCTCGCAGTATTTGATAATGTAACTTCCCGTACTGTACAGAAATTAAGAGCTGAGTTGGTCAACGTATTTACCGAGTTGGGCGTGAAGATTACGACTGATGTGAGTAAACATTCTGTAGACTACCTTGATGTTACACTCAATCTCCAAACCGGTAAATATCAGCCATTTAGGAAGACTGGAGATCAACCATTGTATATACACAAAGATTCTAACCACTTCCTTGTTATTTTGAAAGAAATACCACTTTGGTCAACAGAAGAATTTCCCAATTTTCAAGTGACCAACAGGCCTTCGACTACACGAAGCAGATTTACAGTGAAGCGCTGAAATCTAGTGGCTTAAATGTAAACATGTATGTGATGATCAACCCATTTGTAATTGCCGTAATAAAGGCGAATGCCCGCTGAAAGGTTCATGTTTGGTGAAGTCGATCGTATATTCGGCCGATGTCCTGGCTAATAATAATGTAGTAAAACGTTATATTGGTATGACTGGGGGGGGGGGGAATTTAAGACAAGGTTTAATAACCACAAGAA
>NW_022738268.1:0-1345 GCF_011630105.1 Anneissia japonica
TTCTTCGGCCGAACACCTTAAGGTAGTACTTAAATCGGTTAATTACGATGATAATAAAAAAAAAAAAAAGGAAGGATTTTCAAGCAGCAATGATTTATAAAAAGATGCAATGTTGCACTTTGCTGTTAAATTTATATACACTATAACTAAATTTCCAGAAAGCTACATGAAGAATATGTATGTATGTATTGGTTTGAAGATGACCAGCATATTATTTCATAAATTAAAGTTTACGAAGTCATAGACCCAAATAAAGGCCTAGATACAATTATAAAACTTTCATGTTATTAATATTTTTATCATTCATTTACAGGCGAAATTAACATATTATCGCCGACGATTCACAAACCTACTATGTCTGCACAACCAACCTTTCTCCTCTGCAGTGTTGACTCTTACTTAGGAGCCTCATGCTACAGAGGAGGCTGCTAGCAACTAACTAGGTATAGGCCTAGATGATAGACTTTCAAAACAAAAAGATAATCGTAACGAAAAAAAAATAAAGAATCGTCCTCACTTTATCTTCTCGAAATAATACAGCACGTCATTGATTAATTAATTCCAAAGTTAGGTAAATATGATTATACAGTATATGATATTTTACAATGATATGTTAAAATCCCATAATTGAATTGTCCTCATGAACAGAATAATGAAAGAAAGTTTATGCAGCATCAGTGTTTTATAAAATGTTATAAAGCTATACGCGCGCACGCTGTTTGGTGACAACATGGCGCCCATGCGCCAAGTTGGCCAAACTCTCTCTATCTACGGCTCTGGCTTCACGGCCAAATACACGCCATCTCACGGCCAAATTCGGCCAAACTTTTTTTCGATATCGGCCAAAATTCGGCCAGATTTTAATCCGATTAGAAGACAACACTGCCCCACCATGAAAAAAGGAAGCAACTGTTGTTTGCATTGCATTGAGTAATTAAGGAATATGGAGCATGTTGATTTTGTCACCTGCTTCCTATTCTGGTGGTTTTTACTGTATTTTTAGTCTCTTACTTCCTTTTCGTGTTGCTAATTACTTGTTAATTAGTGGGATTTGAGCATACTCAAATATATCAATATGTTACAAATTATTTGTTCGTTGATAGCGACTAAAAAACTTGTTTTTTGAAAAATTGTCAGTTACTTCCTTTTGTCATGGTGGGACAGAACAGTGGGTACGTTCATTTGAAATACTACAAAAATTATACGAAAATCAGCGGTCATTCGTTTGAAATTGAAGAAATGCAAATATATACAGAACAATGTTTAAAATAAATAGCCTATGTTCTTTAGTTGCTTGCATGCAGGCCAATTTAGGGGAAATCCAGAGATGTCCGAAAGGGGGAGG
>NW_022738269.1:0-648 GCF_011630105.1 Anneissia japonica
GGAGCTCCTTCATAATTATTAGGTTTAATTTATTTGTGTCAAAATATCACACCTTTATCATCCCTATTAATTGATCCCAGCGAGTCTATATTCTCGATAAGAAACATAATGAGGAATTGTATTGGAAGGTAATATTGACAGGAGTTGTACATAGACTGAAAACAGATACTCATGAACAAAAAAAAAGTATTAGAATATTTATCGGTATCTACACATTCTTTCGAAATGTATAATCTAAAATAGGGCTATTAGGTAAATAGTGCTCAGCTGTATATTTAAGGCTCAAGTATCGAAATGTTAAAAACTGGTTAAGCAACGTGGTTATGAAATATTACCATTATTTTAAAAACAATACCGGTATAGGCCTAAAGAAAATAGATTTGTACAATTTTTCTTTATTATTATTATTATTATTATTATTATTATTATTGTAAAATGCCATCATCATCATCATCATCATCGTTATCATCATCATCATTGTTATCATCGTCATCATCATCATCATCATCATTAGCTATTGTCAATTTAATGAGTTTGAAGTCCTCTTCAAGATGGAGTGTTTATTCTGTGTTTTCCTAAATCCAATCAATAGTTTAGATAAAGTTGGAAATACATAGCCTGTAGACGTCGGTTAGAGAATGATTAGCC
>NW_022738270.1:0-578 GCF_011630105.1 Anneissia japonica
TACTTACCGTTAATTCGATAAAATCCAAATTCGTCTGGTATACTTGCAATGCCAGGTTTAGAGATAATATGTTCTAAGGTCTGTAACACATGACTGTATTTCTTTTCGGTGCAAACAAATAGAATGAATCATAGGCCAAAGGCCTTTCCGTGCAAACAAATAGGTATGGAATAAATCCTTGGTCCAAGACCTACAACAAAAGCTGTGCAATAAATTCCGTCTATACCAATTCCTAGGCCCAAAGCCAAAAAACAAGAGTTGTGCAATAAATTCCGTATAGAACGATTCTAGGCTCAAGGCCTGTGACACATTATTTTTTTTTCGGCGCAAACAACATCTGTATAGAATAATTCCTAGGCCCAAAGCCTATAACGCAAGCTGTGAAAAACAATCCCGTGTAGAATAATTCCTAGGTCCAAGGCCTACATTGCAGGCTGTGCAAAACAAAATCGGTATAGAATAATTCCAAACATGCTGGGAAATCCCCGCGTCAACTGTATCGGTTAGTTCAAAGCACAGAGTCTCGCAAACTCTATTCATCGCTACTCGAAAGCGATTGGATACTTTCAGCCAATAAC
>NW_022738271.1:0-403 GCF_011630105.1 Anneissia japonica
TCTCCCTTGACTATCTCGGACCGCCGCTTACCCGACATCGGCTTCGGTGGCAGACCGGGTATCAGTTCGGCGACCGACAAGTTTTTGTATCTCCTGTCGGTGTCGGCGTTTTCGAGGAAGGCGTTCCTCGCCCAATCAGACACGTGTTTGAGATCCGGATTGTTTTCCTCCATTGAACTGCGCGATCGAGCGAGGTCGTTCGCCTTTCTGAAGCTGGTGCCAGTCTTCATCTTGATCTGCGGGCATCTAGGCGATCCCTCGACGGGAAGCTTGAACTTCTGGTAAACGCCGGCCCCGTCCGCCACCTCTTTCGATCCGTAACGACCCCTGAATCTCTTCACGAATCCGGCTAAGAATCGATCGACGTTCAACTTGCCGCCGGAGTCGTGACACTCCTTGTAAC
>NW_022738271.1:432-1670 GCF_011630105.1 Anneissia japonica
TTCTCTCGCACGCGCGGGCCCCTGACTCTTATACACATCTAGATGAGTATAAGAGACATCTGAAGGGCCCGTTTTCGGGATTGTAGATTCCGTTGAGGTTAAACGAGTAACTGGCTGCGTTCACGTCCGTCGTACCGACCCGTTCTTCGAACATCTGGTTGCAGCCGGTGGTCTGCATCCTCTTCTGCTTCTCCTCGGACGTAACGTGGTTGCCCAGCTCGCCGAGGTTTGGTTCGTACATGAGGCCCATCGAACCCGTGCTGATAGTCTTCGTCTTGTTGCCGTGCTTATCCAAGAACTCGACCGAACATTTCGAACGCGATTCGTCTCCCTTGACGGCGGACAGACGGACGGATTTCACCTTGAGTATGTCGGTCGCCTGTCTTCGGTCCCACGCCTCGACGCATTTGAGGATGGTGCGTCCGTTGTCGCTCGTCCTTTGGTGCACGTTCGTCACCGACTCGAGCACGGAATAGACGACCTTTGCGAAAACCGGCGTCCGTCTGAACTTCTCCATGAACGCGTCGAAGCTGGTGACGGAACCGACCCCGTATTCCAATTTGTCCGATCCTGGGAAATTCGAAGGGTCCATCGCCTCCTCGTCAGTGTACTCGATGGTTCTCGATTCCGGCCACATTTCGCAAATGTGCATCACCCAATCCAGGTATTCCGTCGGCAAGTATTCTAGCGACAACTTGTCGAGAAGTTTGACGATTGCATCGTCTTTGTCCAAATCCATATTACGGTTACGTGTTGCCAGTTCGATCGACATCGTTGGAGTGAATAATTATCGGTTCTCATTAACGGTATTTATATAGAAAAAAAAATCGCACATACGTACTCAGATGGTGTCGCTATATTTTCCACTGTCCTTCGTTGCGATCGCGTCGGCGACATTTCTGGCGATGCTGTGTGCTTTCACGCCCGACCTGGCAGTCGACGATGTCGAATTCTTGGGCACCGGGGCGGTTTCGAAGCTGAATGTGTCGGAAGGAAAGGTGATCGCCGTGCTCGCGGTTCTACCTGGATCGGCGACGTGCAGCATGCACGCCACGGACGATTTTTCGATGCTCGCTTCGGTTTTGTGTTCGGAAGGAAAATGCACGTTGAACGACGTCGGAGATTACGCGTACGTCAGGTGCTACGACGAGGACGGCAACTTCGCAGGCGGATCGGCGTTCCGCACGACGACGACGAGCGTGCCGTCCGACCGAAGCTTCCCTCCGCCGCCACTCTTC
>NW_022738271.1:2261-3937 GCF_011630105.1 Anneissia japonica
AGCTGCGAAGACCCGGACGAGGTTTGCTCTTTCGGGCAAAGACTCTCCTCCTTCATGGAATCGGATAAGATCTGTCTCTTATACACATCTAGATGTGTATGAGAACGAAATGCTGTCTCCCCAATGCGAACGGTTTGTTTCCGACGAGCTGAACAAGTTCAGCAAGACGAAGTTGTCATCGATGAACTCGGTGGAATTCCCGAAGCGGACGAAGAGAAGTACGCTCGATGACACCAACATCGAGGAGGTGGGCACGAACACGTGTTTCGTCCGTCTCCGTCGAACCGACGTGAGCGATCGGTACAAAGCGATCACTGCAAACATGCCGGTCGGCACCAAAATCTTCGTGTGAATTCGGCGTATTAATTAAAAATAAAATATGCTACATTCTCGGTACTTCATGTTTTTTCGTTTCAATTTCTTTTGATGTAACCGTATTCCTACCTCGGCGATACTCGTGGAGTTCGTTCACTCTGACTGTTGACGTCGTACTGTAGAACTCGTTGGGGGACGACGAACGGATAAGAAATCTGCAGATGCAGATGGAGGAGAGAAAAGAATATATAGGAGTACTTGAAAAAACCATGGCCGTGGCGGCGAAGAAGAATGACGTATTGCTTGGGGAAAGGCTGTCGATACTCGAAGAAGAGAGAAGAACTTTCATCGCATCTGTCAAATCTTTAATGGATTCTGTTCTTTGCTTTACCTATATAGTGGTATTGTGGCTCCTGATTGAGTTTATTGTGGAAAGGTATCGAGGTTTAACTAAGTGATGGAGAAGAAAAAAATGTACAGCATACAAGATAATAGTAATTGTACATTATTCGACGTTTGAATGAATAAATTACGTAAAATATAGAAAAAAAATAATTATGCTCGTGTAAGTTTTTTTTTGTTGTTATTGCGCTGACATACGTAGAAACATGTAGATCGCCCTCTATAATACTAGGAGATCAGATCTTATGCCGACATTCGCTAAAAAAAACACAAAAGGCACACAAGGTTCAAATTTTCAAAATTTATTGAAACAATTAACAAGGGGTCGCACTTTTCAGGATCGTCTCGCATTCTCTCGCCGTCGATTTCAAGTGTAGGTGTTGGGCGAAAAATTTTCTGTAACGTTCTGCGATCCGACGACGGAAAATTGTTTCGCGCAGTTTGTTGGCAGACTTCGAACAGGCTTGTTGGGTTCCCTCTTTTTGGAATTTCGCATCCGATCCCTGTATAATTTTGAGCTCGAAGGTTGCATCTTTTTTATGGCGAGCATCAAAATTTTCAAGGAACCGAACTTTTTTTTCAAAAGAGTCAATTGCAGTATCATTTCGGTTCTAATTTCCTTCGACATCGTCACCTTTTCCGTCTTGCTATTGCCCAACGCACGCAACACGTTCTCGAAATCGGCGGACCACAGAGTTTTCACCCTCTCAACCAAAGACGAGTACATCACTTCTTGCGACATTATTCCATTCTGGTTTTTGCAACTCGTCTCCAGCTTCTATTTATATAACACTTTCACCTCTCGTCCGGTGACTCATGACGTAAGTAAGATATCGATGACGACATCGTCTCGTTAGCTTTCAAAAATGGAACGACGTATATAAAAGGGGACGATTGTAGCACGAGAGGAATCATGTCGGTGACTATGCGAATAAAGGTGTACGAGGACGGAGTCGAAC
>NW_022738272.1:0-1085 GCF_011630105.1 Anneissia japonica
AATACACAAACCAGCCAACCAAAAATGCCTTTTATTGTATTAGTTGTATACCTGCCAATTCCTTCTTACTTCTTCTGGTTAAACACAGAAACAAATAGTCCAATTAATAAGAAATGTGGGGTATTGGATTTTAGCGTCACATGTTAAAATATAAAGATGTATTAAAATATTCCTATTCAGTTCCCAAATAAATGAAGTTAGTACACATAAAAGTCTGTACACATTTACTGTAATTGCACTAATTTGAATATTTATCATACAGCCCTCCCATTTACACCCGAATTTGGATCATCATCAATACCTAAATATTTCTTCCTTGCAACTTGGTTAAACTTTCACAAAAGTTTCATTCAAAACAGTCGATTTAGTTTTTGAAATATCTGGTCTGGGACGTTCTCCTTTGAATGGTCCTCATATCTACACCCTACTCCTGCAGGTCGTCACCAAAATTTAATCACCTCATCCTTGGTTCATACCTAACACTCCCTGTAACTTCCATTTAGATCTGTGCAGCCGAGTGTGAGATATTTTGAACACAACACACACAACCGTAGAACTTTAAATGACCCTCAAATTTACACCTAATTTGGATCGACACCAACACTTAATAATTTCTTCCTTGTAACTTGGTTAAACTTTCACGAAACTTTCATTTAGATCAGTTGATTAGTTTTTGAAATATCTTGTCCAGGACGTTTTCCTTTAAATGATCCTCTAATCCACACCCTACTACAGGTCATCACCAAAATTAATCACATCATCCCTAAGTTATACCTAACACTCCCTGTAACATTCACTTTATAGATCAGTGCAACCGTTTTTTGAGATATTTTGAACACAACACACACACACGAAAACGCCAAAGCGTTACACACACACACCCACACAAACAAACAACTAATACAGGACAACAAACAACAAAAATATGTTTTCTTGCAAATTCTACTTGGCCATGATATGCTACTATTGGTGCTGCAGTGTTTTGTAGTGGTTTAGGTGCTTGCTTGCCTTCCATCCAATCCTAGGGTAAAGGGATCTATACCTGTCAAGTGATTTGCTTTTTCCTTGTGATCGAAAAACAAACT
>NW_022738273.1:0-1230 GCF_011630105.1 Anneissia japonica
TTTTTTTTTTTTTCTTCTTTTTTCTTGCATATATTTTTCCTATCTTTTTGCACTGATTATTTCTGGCTGGTTACTACCCATGCTTACAATTTTTCCGTGCTATAGGCCTATATCAAGGATGTGCCTCCTAATCTTTAATGTCAATCTATGGTGGGGTGTGCGTGTGAGTACAAATTAAAGTGAATTAAGGTCAAACAGTACACTGGATATTTAAAAAACCGGTCAGTTGATCTGAATGAAACTTACGGGAAAGTTTAATCAAGTTACAAGGAATAAATTTGTATCTGTTACTGACAATCCAGTGAAAGGTGTAAATATGAGGGTCTTTTCATTTTTTGAGGACCCAGACCTAAATAGCTCTTTAAAAAAACCAATGGGTCTAAATGAAACATTCTGTAGGAATAATGGTTAAAAAAAACCTAAAGGGAACATGCATTGTTCATCGAAAAATCATTATTTTTGTTTGTTTAATAATGTGAGAGAGACAATAGAATTTTATAGCCAGAGGGTTTATTGAAATGTATGTTATTTTTGGGGTTGATTGAATCATAACAGAAAGAATATGTATGCAAAGTATGTATACCGGTACACACATAGTAGGCCTCACTGAAATAAGAGTGAAAAAAATTACCTGACCGTTTTCAAGAGAAGGAATTTTGAAGAATTTAAAAGTCATTAAAAGACACCTCAGAAGTCGGGAAAGCTCATTTGCATTTCTCGCCATTTAGGAATCAAAAATTTCCTGGGGGAGAGAGACTCTTTCTTTTTGTGATTTATCGATTCATGAAAAAAGGAATGCGTGGCTATTCAACTACTTAATTTTATGTATGTATGTATACACATAATTATAAAATAGGAATTAGAAAAAAAATTACCTGACAGTTTTCAAGAGGGGAAAACCTTGAATTTTGAAGAACTTAATAATCTAAAAGACATTTCATAAGTAGGGAAAACTCATTTCCAGCCATCTAGAATTCGAAATATTCCTGGGGAGAACCCGAATCCGTCTTTCCCTGTGGGTTCGTTGATTCATGGAATCGTTTTTAAGAGGCAGAAACCTTGAATTTTGAAAAACTTAAAATAATAATAATATTTATTCAACTGAACATACACTTTTGTTTCAGTGGCACACAACATTTCGGTGCGTTCAATGAGAAAGAAAAATAAAAAAACAACTAAACTAAAAGAGACTAAAAGTTATACAAAACAATTATACAATAACAGTATTCA
>NW_022738274.1:0-932 GCF_011630105.1 Anneissia japonica
AAACGGAATACTAATCTGAGGTTCCCAAAAAAAAAAAAAAAAAAAAACCAAAAAAAACAACATCTCAACACCCGGATTAAAAAATCTGCCTAGGACTGGTGGTGACAGATGGTAGTGAACGAAATTACGACTTTTAAAGTAGCAACCGCCTATGTACTGTATGTGTATGGACGAAATGGAGGAATGATGATACAGTTTTAATAACAATTTGGAACACAATCATTTTAAGAATGGATATGTTCTCTATGTGTAGCGACATGAATGATGAGGAGGTCTACATCCAGCAGTGGATTGAAAAAGCTAACAAGTAAGTAACGTAACTGTATATGCAAAATGACAGAGGAACACAAGATATTTTATTTAAGAAACGAATATTTCGTCTTGTCCATAAGAATCAGTTTAAATAGATTTTGCTGATACAGATCAGATAATTACAATAAACACCGGGCATTAAAGAGATCAGCTTTCTTTAGTGTACTTGTAAAATTCAACGTTAATCCTTGTACCACATTAATGTATGCAAGGGCTTTTGATTTCTATTTTAATGTAATACAGTACTGATTACGGGATAATATCAGCACAGTGCTTAATGTTCAATCAGCGCCGCTCGTTAGATGATGGAGGATCAACAAGAATGCATAACGCCCTCTACAGTATACGTACGAATAATGGAGAATGTGGGGAATCCCCTATACAGATAGTAGTGACGTCAGAATTTTAGCTCGCCTTTCTTGCTTCTCTCTCTACTGTAGTCTGTTTGTGTGGCCAAGCATTACTGAATATATAATTTTTTTTTAAAATTGGGACTTCTGGATGCCCGGATATGGCTGGGATGGGAAAACTAGGCCTATTAAATAGATAGAAGGTGTCCCCTGCCCCCCCCCCCCTCTGTTACCGCCACTGCTTCATACTCTTGCGAAAATAAAACTATT
>NW_022738275.1:0-806 GCF_011630105.1 Anneissia japonica
AAAAAAATAAACAAAAAGTGAGATTCTCTATTTCTACTGTACATTTAGCAGTAGCTGCCTGAACAAGCATGCACAGCTCTATAATGGAATATATCCTGGCTGAAAACAATTGAGATTTCTCACTTTAAATCAAGTTTTATGTATTTTTCATTTTTGGCTGATGAACTGAACAATTTTAATAATATTTGGAGATTTTTAAATGCAATTTTAAGTGGTTAGAGCTTAAAAAGATTGTTCATAATGACATCATCCCGGTTTGGTAACTTGGTATTGGAACAGAGAAATATGCCTACACCTTGTATATTCTTCAGATTGTGAAAGGCACCAATAATAAATTGAATATTCATCAAGCACTCTTACTCGCATGGTCTCACAGTGCTAATAGAGACTCGATAATTGAAAAATTCGAGTTTTGAGAGCAGTTTTGAACTGTTTCAAGGTTGGAGAATGACGAACTTCATGAGGTAGTTTATTCCATAGGGATGGTGCAGCGGCATAGAAAGCCTTGTGAGAAATGGAATTGGCCTGATTTGTCTTTGGCATTTTGAGTGTATATTGATCGGAAAAACAAAGACGATGACTAGGCTGATAAATAGAAATAAAGTCTCAAACATAAGACGGAGCTAAGGCATATAGTAGACATTTAAAGAATGAGAAAAACTTTGAATTTGGCACGGTCAGAACGGGAAGCCAACCTAGTTGTTGGAATAAAGTAGTATGAATTTGCGATTCTCAAAATGAAAAGGTCACTGCATGTAGCACATGTAAACACACCATAAAATACTATGCTTAAAAATCAATTTTAA
>NW_022738276.1:0-3760 GCF_011630105.1 Anneissia japonica
GAACAGCAATAATTAAAACATTTTGAATAAAACAAGGCAATATCATTAATAGGAAACAGCAGTGGTGGCGCCAGCGGGGTGGCAGGGGGGCTTAAGACCCCACCGGACAGGTCAAGCCCCCCCTCCTGCCGGACAGAGCTCACCGGGCAGTCAGACCATAAAACATATAAAAATAGCACACCAAGCCAACACATGTCTGTCACAGTCTTAGAGTGCCATTTTCGGCCATCTAGAGGTTGATATTCTTTAAAAAAAATCTCATTTGGAAAGGGGAACCCCCTCTCAACCCCTTTTCCTTTTAAAACGGAACAGTAGAGAAAATCCGATCAGAATGACAAAATAAACTAAGCATACACTGGAAGAATCCCAATATCTGCCGACTGATCCGTTTTGGCCTTCCAGGCCTCATCAGTGCAGCTAGGGTACAGACCCAAATGAAACATTTGACCAGCTTAGGTAGGGCCCAGACTAGTCCAACGACCACTAATGATTACAGAGCCAAACCAAGGCAATATATATATACACAGCCCAGGTGTGAATGCAAATAGTGGAATACAAGCTATGCGGCTTGGTTCATACAGAGAATATTTTGTCATTCTTAACGCGTCCTACTAAATTCTTACGAGACAGCACTAGTATGTGAATTTGTGAACAAGATCGGAGATCTAAAGATGCAATCTCTACCGTGCATCAATTGCGGCCCGCTGGATCTCAATAGAGATTCTTTAATAATATATAAATTTAAAAAGGCAAATGGGAAAAACCCGATGGCCCACAAGGGACACACCACATAATGCAAAAATTGTTTTGGAAGTAGGAAAATGCAATATAAATTGAAACTTAACAAAAGAGGAATCTGACAATGAAAGAAAAAAAAAATACTCGGACTCGAACTTGGGACCTTTAGCATACAGGGCTACTGCCATAGCAACTGTAATCACTAAGAAGGAATTGTGGTGGTTCAAGTGCAAGGAAGAATCTGATTTTTATGGGGCTAATATCGCATGTGACTAGACTACTATTTTCAGCTTCCTGGATCTTGAATATGATACTTCCAACCGCAACTCGAGCCCTGTATTTTTCGCATCCAGGGGGAACGTCTTAGCCACTCGACTTCGAAGGCATTTCGGTGATTCAAGCGCCAGGTAGAAAGTTTTTTCCACGTGTCTGTGTTTTTTTTTTTCAATACCAATAACACATGCAACAGTATTAATATTTAGAAAAAGAGTACCAACATTTTTTGTTCTTTTTTTCATTGAACCTACAGTATTAAACTTGATTTATTAATTTGTTTATAATATAATGAAAATGAAACAATGTGTAACAGGAAATTCAGTTACAGACGAATAAAGTGTTATCTTAATTACAATATATTACGCTTATATTGTCAAATTAAGATACAAAATTAAGAACTCAATAGTACCAAAAAAGACATCACAAAACGCTACAAACACCGGAGCGGGTAGGGGATTCACTCCCACAACCCCAACCAGGGCCCTTCGTGTTTTCTGTTTATTTAGCCCTACATCAAAAACTATATTAAGCCACTGTTTCAAAAAGTGTACGCCGTTGGTTGTGGAGAATATTGGCCATTGAAAAATAAGGTGGGTGGCATTTTGAATAGGGGATAACAATCACAAAAGAAAAATGCTAAATGACTAGTCCTGTTCTTATGTGAATTTTCTCAATTCTCAGGGGTTCATGTAATAACAGTCAATGTACCTTGAGTTTTATATATAAAAAAAAAAAATAAATAATAATAATAGTGTTATGTCCAATATTAGTGTCATCATTATTGCTATCGTTATTTCAAACACCTTTACCGATATCATTATTTTTATGGTTGAATTGATTTAATAAAAAAAACACCATGATTTTTAATGAAACGGTAGGCTATGTCATGCATGCTACAGGATATATTATGTTAATAATTACCGAATTATTAGATTATTAGATGCTGTATACAAAACAATTATTTAAAAATTGTAGATTCTCATATACTGTATATATAATTTTTTTTTTTGCATTTGAATTGTGATTTCGTTTTAAAGACATCACCCTTTTTTTGTACGATTTATAGTTCGAGAAAATAATAATATTATTATTATTACAATGTATCACAATTATAAACAATCATGCATTAATTAAAAATAATTGGTATGATAATAGAATTATTCATAACTTGTGGATTGTCACTTACAAATATTGAAGACTATTTAAACCACTGAATACACCTTGGTTTAGTTCAGTTATTCGGTTATGATCCAAGTACCTTCAAAAAAAGAAAAAAATAAACAATATTATTTAATTAAGCAAAATTAAACTATAAATTAATAATGTTGCCAGTTGTAAACATGTTGCCTTTAATTTACAATGTGTTTTAATCCTGTCTCTTATACTTTTTTTTGTAATAAACTCCACTCATTATGCCTGAGAACAGCATTTATTCTATGTAGAGCATTAGTACCATTTAGTCAGTATGTGAAAAGTGAAATTATGTTGGTAATAATATTATTACGACTAGGTATCCCCAGTGAGCATAGAAGGTTGTACTTTGTGATGGTTTGCTGTTTTATGTTGTCCATTGATCAGGGGTAATAATGATCAGGCGCATTTGATCATTGATTTTGTTTGGAACTGGCGCTTATCCATTATCGCTATCGCTACCGTTATTGCTAGCATTAGTGTCAGCATTATTGGTATCGTTATTACAATCACCTTTAATTAAGAATATCGTTATTATTATTAATATCGTTATTATTATTGTTGAATTGATTTAACAACAAAAAAAAAGACACCATGATTTTTAATCATCATTAAACATTATTAAATATTGTTTGTAACCGATAATTGAGCTGTAATCAGTATGTAACCGACAATATGATGCTCCTTTTTTTTATATTTTTTATTTTACGTGAACTAGGTATTGTGTGAACAGGATAAATGGCGTGAAATTAATTATTTGTAAAGTTAAACATTCTTTGTATGGATTCAATCGTCATTACACCGATAATAGATATGATTTTCACAAACTTTTTTATTTAATACTCGTCATGTGGTTGATCATGATATTCATTTCGAATGATATTCGATAACTCATGAGGTGTATATTGATGTTTGAGGTGACCCCGTTTACGATGGACGTGCGATGTAACGGGCGGTCAAAAGTACAAAACATTTTACCAACCAGCAATAAGTCCTACTTGCGAACTTTTAAATCCCACAACGGTACACCCATTAATTCACCTCGCAGTTTGATTTGGTATTTGCTAATAAATGTTCATCTGTCTCTCCTTTTCCTATCCCGTATTCATGTGCCTCACCTCTTGCATGACTTTCTAATTATCACCCAATCTGACGTTCTCTCTGCATCTAAAAATCTTAGTAACTCTAAATCTCCAGGTCCTGACATCTTCGTAACTTTGTTATTAAGCTGTTTGTTTATTCGTGTGCTCCTTTCCAGGCTAAATTTTTTACTCTTTCTGTTAACCATTGTTGTATTCCTGCAGATTGGAAGGAAGCCTGTGCATCCAGTTCATAATTCATCTGATAAAATTAATTTTCATAACTAGATTTGAACTCGTCACTGAGGACGAGTTTGGTGATCCGCCTTACTTTGACCCTCACGAAGCATGCGCGGTTCTGATTGAAAAGTATTATATGCTAAAACATGCCCTATTTAGTTTTTAAAAAGAGTAATTTTGAGCATGTTAAGACGTACGTGTGTGTACACATACGTCTTAACGTCCGTGCGCACGGA
>NW_022738276.1:3790-4437 GCF_011630105.1 Anneissia japonica
CATTCTTTTTTACCATGATGACGTCATCAAAATGAAAAATGAAGGGACACTTCTGAAAGAGAATTGTCTCAGCTATACATACTCACAGGTGGAAGACAATTGATCAAGAATAAGCAAGATATGTTCAAATAAGTTGAATAAATACGTCATAAATAAAATTTCAGTTTTTTTAAAATTAGATATCAATATGATGACGTCACAATGTCCGATCAGCCAAAATGATCTATAAAATCATATCTATAATTCATGTGCTTTCAGAATATGTAATAAAAATTAGGGGTTACCTTTCATCCTAGCTAGAACATACTCAAAGTAGAATAAGAAAAAAGAAGAGACAGTACAATAACAAGAGGTGATCCGCTCAAGAAGCGGATCACCAATTATCACCATGTGTCTATCACTTCTCCTATGCAAACTCCTTGAAGGTGTCATATGTGATCGACTGGATACTGTTGTGCAGTCTAATCTTTCAAACTTTCAGTTTGGTTTTCGTTTTCAACGATCTACATCTGATTCTCTTAATTGGTGATCCGCTACACTAGCGGATCACCTCTTGTTATTGTCAGGATCATCATCATCATCTTCTTTTTTTTCTTATTCTTCTTTCTTTCTCCCCTTTTCTGTTCGCACGATATCTCAAAAACTGC
>NW_022738276.1:4568-5397 GCF_011630105.1 Anneissia japonica
CGATAATATCAGCCTAACCAATTGCCATTTCGAAATCGTATTAAGTGAGCATTAACTTCAGGTTAATGTTGAATGTACTGTACCCTAATTTGACGCGTGCGCTTCACTACGCGCGCGTATGCGTGCGTTAAAATTTCAAAATGCTCAATATCACTTTTTGACTAAATTAGAGCACGTCTTAGGCCATTTTGAGCATTTCAAATTTTTTTGAAATTTTCCACTACGCGCGCACATTTTTACGTGCGCAGCACGTACGAAAGCTAGAAATTACGTTATTTTACACATTTTGGGTTCCTGACATTGTTTTCACATCATCTTTTGGCCAATAGCAATACCGTACGTGCGCATCAAATATAGGTATCTTTGCGCGTATTTTGCCGCTATACAGTGAAATTATGCTAAAATCAGACCTATTTTTAATCAGTTATAGCTCCTTAGATTAAAAGGTGACCCCCAATTTTTATTACATATTCTGAAAGCACATAAGTTGTAAATATGATTTTATAGATCATAATGGCTGATCGGACATTGTGACGTCATCATATTGGCGTCTGAATTCAAAGAAAGTGATTTATAGCTATGACGTCATTTTTGAAAATACGCATTTGAGCGTATCTCGCTTATCCTTTATCAATCATCTTCCAACTTTTAGTATGTTATAGCTGAGACAATTCTCTTTCATATATTTGACATTTTTTAAGATTTTGATGACATCATCATGGTCAAAAAAATTGTTTTTTCTGACCCCCACATCTTTCTTTCCTCAAAACGTTGATGAGCCCATATCATCTTAACCATTCGTCATTTCTGAATCATATTAAGTGAGCAT
>NW_022738276.1:5445-5857 GCF_011630105.1 Anneissia japonica
GCGTACGCGTGCGTCAACATTTATATATGCATAAAACCATGAATATTTTTAATCAGTTATAGCTCCTTAGGATGAAAGGTGACCCCCAATTTTTATTACATGATCTGAAAGCACATGAGTTGTAGATATGATTTCATAGATCATATTGGCTGATCGGACATTGTGACGTCATCATATTGCCATTTGAATTAAGAAAAAATTTAATTTTTATTTATGACGTTATTACTTTTTATACTCGTTTGAACGTACTCGCTTATCTTGATTGATTGTCTCCCACCTGTGAGTATTTTATAGCTAAATCAATTCTCTTTTAGACGTGTCCCTTTATTTTTCATTTTGATCACGTGAACATGGTCAAAAAGAATGAATTTTGGAGCCCTTTTATCTCTCATTCTTAAAAGATGTTAAACAA
>NW_022738277.1:0-597 GCF_011630105.1 Anneissia japonica
GAGGAATTAGAGAACAATTAAAAAAACGACGTTAAGGGGAAATAACACAAAAGATATTCCCCTTTTATTTATAGGCCTAGTAAATAGTATCTGTATGTTCTTCATTTCAAGCCTTAGGCCAAGGTAATTAATGCTGAAATGATTATTATTATTATTATTATTATTATTATTATTATTATTATTATTATTATTATTATTATTATTATTATTATTATTATTATTATTATTATTATTATTATTAATTATTATTATTATTAGCTGTACTTTAAGGGGAACTTAGACAATGGAGGAATTAGAGAACAATTTAAAAAAACGACGTTAAGGGGAAATAACACAAAAGATATTCCCCTTGGGCGATTATTATTTATAAGCCTAGTAAATAGTACAGTATCTGTAGGTTCTTCATTACAAGGCTTAGGCCAAAGGTAATTAATGCTGGAATTATTATTATTATCATTATTATTATTATTATTATTATTATTATTATTATTATTATTATTATTATTATTATTAATATTATTATTATTATTAGTATTATTATTATTTAGCATTAATTACATTACAATGATAGTTTGGACAAGCTCAATAACGCCGGAA
>NW_022738278.1:0-1158 GCF_011630105.1 Anneissia japonica
ATACAAATTATCTAAAATATTAAAACAAGATTATGCCCTCCTTCAAAATGACACCACTATCCATCCCCCTTTCTCGGATCTCCCCCACCCCCTCTTACAGCCACCTAAACTTAAATCCATTCTTGCACCATCTGAACTTCGTACACCCAGCACTCATAACGGTAATACCACATGTAATAAAGCTCGCTGCCAGGTCTGTAGCCATATTAACACAAACAGCTCAATAATACTTAACAACACATCTGACTATAAACTGTCTCCCCCCCACCTCTAAATTGTGATTCTACTAATGTAATTTACCTTATATCATGCACTCTTAATAACCATAAACATTCCATCCGCAATAACACCCCTGGTTTCCCAGTAGGGGAACATTTTAAATCCCCCCACCACAATATTCACCATCTCAAAGTCACTCTCATAGCCAGCAACTTCCGCTCTACTGAACACAGACAACGAGAAGAACTGAAATGGATTTTAAAACTCAAAACACACACTCACGGCCTCAATAAGGACTTGGGATTCATCAGTGAATTTTCCTTCTGCCACTAAATATTCTTCTCTTAGTTTTCGGTCACTTTTAATTATAATTTTATTACTATTTATTCTGGTTTTATTATAATTATTCTGTTAAAAAAAATTATACTAGCTTATACTATTGTAGAACTTATCTGTTTCATTTTTTCAAGATGCATTATATCTATATAAATTATATGCCTTATACAATACTCTATATATATATATACATATATATATATATATTATATATATATATATCTCATAGCCACTTCCTGTTCTTGGTTTTAGTTATGCCTTATGTTTAGCTTATCCATTAACAATGGATGAATTAATTCCTCCATGCATTTACTACTTTCCCACAGTCCACCACTTGGTCATTCATTGTTCACCCTTATCACTGTTTATTTGTACACACTGTATATCATTAATCCTTTATAGTATGCCGACTTGCTTCGAATTATTAACCGTATTGTTTCTCAAATTGTATATTACCAAGATACTTTCTCAATATGTTCATTATATGTTAAGCGTTGACAAAGACTACAGGAAACTACACAGGCGTTACACTCTGTTAAGGCTCGGTAATGAAAAGTAGTAGTAGGAGGGCCCCTTTTGAGTGAGTATGGGGGTTACGGAACT
>NW_022738279.1:0-1449 GCF_011630105.1 Anneissia japonica
ATATATATATATATATATATATATATATATACCCATAAAACAGCAAACGGCCATATAACTCTGAATAAATACATATATTAAATTCAATTCAAGTATTATTGAAATTCCTGATTATTTTATAAAACAAGTTGAAAAGATTTTCTGACTTCCTCTGGGATAAGAGGACAAAAAATAAAAACATTAAATCCAATTGGCGAATACAGTTTTGGTGGTATAAAAGCGCCTGATTTCAGATTACAACAAAGAAGTCGTCATGTGGAAATATCTGCCCTACTGGTAGATTTCCTTGGATAAAATTTGTCAACAGAATATTTTGAATCTTTGGTTATGACAAAATGCCATGTTTTAAAGAATCTGCCTACCTTTTATAAAACAATATTTAACGATTTAGCGAACTTGAATAAGGGTTTATTTCAACAGTCAATAATTAGATCAACATATTTGAAGGAAGAAATGATTACTTTAATGGGCTTAATGGGAAAGTAATGTTCTGTAAATACGAGTGTATAGAAGCAAATCAACTGTGGGAACACATAGATGGTATTGGTCTTAATAATAATACAGTAATAATAATAATAACAATAATAGTGTAGTTTTATATAGCGCACATATCCATCTAATGTAAGATGCTCAGGGCGCCTGATGTGGACTAGGAACGCGATCAATGACTTTCTTCGCCCTTAAGGGTCCCTTCGTGTCTGTGCTACCCGGTAAACCGGTACCAGCAACTTTTATTTCAACCAGCGATCATTTATTTTCACTTGGCATATTTTGTATCTACAAATGTTCTAAAACCGCTCAATATGGACCTCATAACACTAGTTTCTTAGCTGAATAATTAATAACAGTTACTATCTCAAACTCATGTCTTAAATAATCTCAATTTACAGATTTTTTTACAGGATGTTTTTGTTCGTATTAGCTCTGCAAAGGTCAAATCTATTATTATGATTTTTGAATGTTTTTTTATATAGTATACTATATTTATGAAAAATGATGAAAATTCAGAAAAAAGATTATCCCACAAACAAGAAAAAAAAATATTCAAATTAACTCAAAATATTATAGAAATGAAACGTTTCACCAAACTCTTTCGAATGCATCGTTCTTGTACTTTCTGTTATCTCAGTTATCGGTTAATTATAGTGTCAGCTGTAAGGTGTATGTTTATTTTAAAATATTATTTCTATAATATAATCTTCAAAACCTAAAAAACAAATAATTAATAATAGCAGTGGTCTAATAGGAACATATGATGGCATAATTGTATTAAAATTGCTTGATACTACTTATAATATATGACTTTTTAAGTATATTTGTATATATTATAGCATTTCATTATTTATTTGCAAATATGGTACAGAATAATGTAAACACTCATCCGAGGACACGTGTGAAATTAAAAATATGCATTTAAGAGCATGCACGAACAAATACAACTGTTGATGG
>NW_022738280.1:0-193 GCF_011630105.1 Anneissia japonica
CTCATTTCCCGCCATCTAGGAATCAAAATTTTCCCGGGGAAGAACCACAGGACCTCCCCACCCCCGACCTTTCTTTTTGGGATTTATCGATTCATGGAAAAACTACGTATGCAACTTACTCAATCTTTTTTTTATGTATGTATACACACATAAGGCCTATTTACTGTAATAACAATGGGAAAAAATTATCTGA
>NW_022738280.1:264-617 GCF_011630105.1 Anneissia japonica
CTTCAAAATCCAATGTGTTCCCCTCTTGAAAATTATTATAATGAATCAATGAACCCAGGGAAAGGGATGTTCGAGTTCTTCTCGGGAAAATGTTGATTTCTAAATGGTGAACAATGAGATTTCCCGACCTCTAAAGTATTTTTTAATGACTTTAATTTAAAAGACACCTCAGAAGTCGGGAAAGCTCATTTCCCGCCTTCTAGGAATCAAAATTTTCCTGGGGAAGAACCCCCGGACCCCCCTTTCTTTTTTGGATTCATCGATTCATGGAAAATTCGTATGCAACTACTCATTTTTTTTTTAAATTGTTATGTATGTATACACACATAAGCCCTATTTACTGTAATAACAAT
>NW_022738280.1:669-956 GCF_011630105.1 Anneissia japonica
AAGATGGGAAAACATTGAATTTTGAAGAACAAAAAAGTAATTAAAAGACACCTCAGAAGTCGGGAAAGCTCATTTCCCGCCATCTAGAAATCGAAATTTTCCTTGGGGAGGAATGTTGACCCCACCACCTAGATTTTATTCCAGATCTGCATGATTCATATTCCCATTCATCTTATAAACAGTGGCGTAACAGGCGGGGCAGGGGCAGACTGTTCCCCCCCACCCCCCACTGACGGTTTTTACCGGACTGACCAAGCCGTCGTACCGGGCTGGCTGGGTAAGAAGAG
>NW_022738281.1:0-2044 GCF_011630105.1 Anneissia japonica
TCCGACGCTGGTTTTTCATGTTCAACCAAAAAAAAAAAAAAAAAAAAACCTCCCTCCCTACCATGAAATTTGATACTTACAAGATGCTAACCAAATTGTTTTTTTTTTACGTGGCCTACTGAGTCGCTTGGTTGGAATTTTCAAAATTGACCTTTTTTTAGTACCACTCAATAGATCACATGATAAACTTTAATTTGGTCTTTCAGTGAATTCATTCGGATAACTACAGCCAGAGTTATGCGCATTTGAAGTTTGCAAACAGGTACTCACTTTTTTTTTATTACTTAGAGAAAATCATCTTCAAAGGATACCAACAATAAACAATGATAAGACTGAAAATTTGCAGGAAAAAAATCGGGTATGATATAAAACTCCATAGCAACAGTAAAGAAGACGCTGATCAATCGCAATAAGATTTTACATGAAGATACTTTAAAGAATTATCTATCATTTGGTAACAAACCTCCAGGGGGATATCCAGGGTATGTCGAATTCAAATTCAACTTTTATCTTTCATCTGGTAACAAAAAAATCTAATACTGAATTTTGATTTTTTAATGTACCGTATACAATAATAACTTCTATTTAATATTTCTGATTGAATTACCTAATTGGAGGGGATGGACCAGTTGGGGGTCAGGGTGGGGGTGGGGATCAGAATTTAATCTAGATATAACAGCTATATTTTCAACTGACATCTTTATTTTGAGTTATCACACTCATCTCAATGCAATGCATTTCTCAATGGTTTACCTGCTATTAGCATTAGACACCTTCAAAAACTTCAGAACTCTGCTGCTCGTGTTGTAACATTGTCTAAAAGGTTCACCCACATTACGCCAATTTTAAACATTCTTCACTGGCTTCCAGTTGATAAGCGAATCATTTGAAAAATTATTCTTCTCACACAAAAATCTATCCATGGTCGTGCCCCAATTTATCTCTGTTCGCTTATTGACAAACCTGTTTCTTCCCGTTATACTCGTTCTTCTCAATCCCTCAAACTTGTTACTCCACGAGTCAAGCATATTCGTACCGGTGAAAGCTCTTTTTCTTTCTCTGCTCCTAAACTCTGGAACTCTCTGCCTCCTCAATTATGTATCATTTCTAATCCGCAATTATTCAAATCTACTCTTAAATCCTTCCTCTTCAAATAGTTCAACTTCTTTCTAACATCCTCTAGCGCCGGCGACAAGCCAGTTTTGTTTGCTTTAATAGGCGCTTTAAAAATGTGTATTATTATTATTATTATTATCTCTCGCTCATGTAAATTATCCAATACTAATTTTTAGAACTATTTATCTATGAGGAAAACGCACCCCAGGGTCCCACCCCCGGGGTGCCTGAATAGAACTGTGAATTTCCATGCAATTTTCATGGAAATAAAACTCTAATCTGTACCGTAATTGGTACAGTATTTAAAGCAATCCCCTCACCGACTTGCACATGTGCCGACTGTTGGGTGGGGTGGATTCAGAATGTACAAATAATGTTAGTATAAAACCATCACTGCTTCATGTTAAAGGACATCTAAGGAATTGCCTCCACCCATCAAATTATTTATTCACATCAGGGGTGACCTATAAATCCCCTGTCCAACTGCAGAGAGGGGGTATGGGAGTGCGTTTTTAGATTTTCATCGAATTATAAAGGCAACACTGCTTCATGCCCTCCGGCGGCTATTGAATCACCTCCCTCAAGTGCTTTACTTTATCCATCACCAGCTCCGTGTGCACTCTTTTCATCTCATCACTCATCATCATCTTTCATGCAAACAATTGTATTGTGACACAAAAAAATTAAAAACGCACTTAATGTAAAATACATGTTTCTTTTAATAGCATTTAACATTTTGAGTTGTTAAAAATTGACTCAATGCAACCATTTACTGTATTGCAAACAACACCAATTGTACACAAATCTATAACTTTTAACTTTTTCCAGACTGCCCCATTACCATTGCCTGAGGCTGTACCAAAGCTGGGAAATTACATCATCTACACTAAATGTCGGGTTTTTACTGGGCGCAGGCATTTTATTTGGT
>NW_022738282.1:0-504 GCF_011630105.1 Anneissia japonica
CGTGCGCACGAACGTTAAGACGTATGTGTACACATTCGTAAGTCCTTAAAATGCTCAAAATTACTTTTTCTTTAAAATTCCTTTAAAATGCTCAAAATTACTTTTTAACTAGATTTGAACTCGTCACTGAGGACGAGTTAGGTGATCCGCCGTACTTTGACCCTCACGAAGCACGCGCGGTTCTGATTGAAAAGTATTATATGCTAAAACATGCCATATTTAAAGAGTAATTTTGAGCATTTTAAAAGGAATTTTAAAAAAAAAGAGTAATTTTGAGCATTTTAAGGACTTACGAATGTGTACACATACGTCTTAACGTCCGTGCGCACGGTAGTATTAATACAGTGTCACAAACCCAACACATGTAACCGAAACGTAATTTCCAGCTTCAGTACGTGCTGTGGGCGTGGAAATGAGCGTACGGCTCGTCAATTTTAGAAAAGTTTTGGAATATTCAAAATGACCTGAAACGTGCTTTAAATTATCTGAAAAGTGATATTAACA
>NW_022738283.1:0-719 GCF_011630105.1 Anneissia japonica
CCAAAACGCTCAACTGGATTTCAATTTTTCGCGGGGCTGATCGAGCCATCGAAGGCAACGCATGCTAACAGGCTACCACTATACTCACCACTACTATTTGCATCTGCTTCGGTATTTTGCTGTTATGTAAATATTCACGCGCATTCTTGTCATGAGCCATGTTCTGTGAACGATTATCTTTTCTAACCACCATTCGTAATGTCCTTATATAATCTTTTTTCATTCAAAAAGTGCCTCTTGAATTTAATAATTTCCCATAAGAACCCTTCGATTTTCATCTATTTCCATAAGCGCTTTCTACTCTGTGTTTAAATAAGCGCCCCGTTTGAATAAGCTCCCCTCAGAATTCGCGCGAGTACGGTATTTTTATTTTCGTCACTGTCGGCAAGCAATCATCATCGGATAAGTAAAAATACATCATTTAAGACTGCCCCTATGTTTAATAAAAATAGTGGTGCCAAACGGTTTATGCTATATTCGTATGTTTTGACGTTGATTTTAGATCAAATTTAGTTCTAAAGAAATTTTTTTTCTCTCTCTCAATCGCATGAGAAGTGCATTATGTACTATATTTTAAAAATCAATTGAAATTGTGATTAATTTTTTGAAGATTAACTGTAAAAACACCCTCGGTGTTATGGAAACCGGCTGTCGGGCGCCATAACGTAAAACATGTTAAAGAAGCTTTATGGTGACCGTAGGTTTCCCTATTAGTGATG
>NW_022738284.1:0-3488 GCF_011630105.1 Anneissia japonica
TGTCATTAACATAATGCAGATGATCCAGGTGCTCAGCTACTAATGTGGATAAGCGGTCTTTACTTTGGTGACTAAAAATATATCAAGGATAAAACTATAATTGGAATACAGTTTAAAAAACAATAAATGGGAATGTTATTTTACGTATACTACACCTACAGTATTACATTAAATGTGCAGAACTATTAATTCTTTTAAATCTAGTCACATAATTTTATCAGCAAATGATTGTTAATGTAATTCCAAATTTCTTTGATACTGGTAATTATAGCATTAACATAGCTTGTATCACACAAAGAATTTTGAACCCATGACCTCAAGGGTGAAATTCAAAACCACCACCACTTCTACCTCCCAACCTGGGACAATTATCCTACAGGTCACATACTGTAACACAAGGGTAACATAAGTACCAAATAATATAGAGTATAAAAAATGTAAATTAATTATAGCATAGGTGTCGGAGGACTTACTCAACATCATTTCTGATACAGGTGTCCAAGTTCAGCACATGATTACCAATAAACCACACAAGGTTTGAAAAGTAAGGTACAGCTGTCTTGTTACGGATGTATGTCTGCATAGCTTTATCATTCACTGAAAAAAACCCAATTAATTACTTTTAAATATTTCTGTGGCTGCCACATATTGTCCACTGATTGGCATAGATTCAAAAACAGACATCAACATTGTTATAAATTGTTTGATCAAAGCAGCAGGAGAAATGTTTTAAGTTGATTATTACAATCCTAAAGTGATAATGTAGTAGTGTAGGTTATCCCAGCTATTGTCAAACATTCATCATGGAAACACTGTAATGTAAGTAATCACAACGATTCTTTGGATAGAACAGCAGGAAATATTCTTAACAAATTTCTAAATATTAATTCATAAGATTTGTCCAAGTGGCTAGTGAATGTTCGCACAGTAACAGTATTGTACACAGTCAGCCAATGAGAAAGGACAATACAGGGGCGTTGGCTGGTTCACCTTGGGATGTGCGGGGGCATCGGCACCACCCCCCAACCTACGCCCATGCAATACTGCACAGTCAGCCAATGAGAAATGACCATGACCATGTTGCATGAGAGAGGACAATACTATAGTAAGCCAATAGCATACAAATATTGACTGCTGATGAGGGAGGTGAAATTTATTGCCCCAAGTTGATGTGATGACTGTAGCCTACTATCTTCCCGAGGACCAACATTATACTGTATATGGGACCTAGAGATTACACAGTGATAGGGAAAAAAAGTACTACATTTAACGTGATAGTACTTTTTTTCCCCAGGAATTTATGAACTATCATTCAACCTATGTCATAGGAGTGATGGTTGAAGTTATTACCTGCTTTTTAACCAATCAGATGCCTGATCTCTACGGAATATAATAACTATTATTAAATTATTAACAGCTACTTTTATGATGCAATACCTTTGTAAACATTGAGAGTGAGAGTCCTCACTGCAATGCGAACCATGCCCTCTGAATGATTGAAAAATTTGATTGCTTCTGTATACAATGCAAAATCATTTGTATGCTGTCAAAGAAATAAAAAAGGAAATGTTAGAAGAATCATAGCAAAAATACCACAGGTAAAGTCAAGGCTGGAATAAATTTGAGACCGGTGGTCTGAAGCAGGATGAATGTCCCAGAGGCATTTTGGGGGGAAAAAAAACCAAAAAAAAAAACTGTTGGGGCTATATAGTGTACAGATAACATTTGGTGCTGGAGGCATTTTACTGAGATAATTTTCATGGTCGGAAGCACAAACATTACTTTTCCAGGCCTGGGTAGAGTAACTTATACAATCTCATAAATAAACAGTACAACAAAACAATAAAATAACATTTGTATGTACAATTGAGTAATTGGCTAAATAAGAAATAAAACATATGTTAACTCCTGGTGTTTATATATATTCTTCAAAATGATGAATGGCTAAATCACTAACCTCGTTGTAGAAGAAATGGATTGTATGGGAGTTCAACTTCAAGGACAGAGTCTTGAGAAATGATATGTAATAAGCAAGAATCTAGAAAAAAAAAAGAACACTTTATTACTAAACGCCAGTAAAACAAAGTTAAAATCAAACCAGATGAAACTATTCAAATATTTATGAAAGTTAAAATAATGCCATTTAATCAATTCCATTATTGGTGCTTTGATAGGATTTAAAATTTATAATTGAAAATAGGATGGAGAAAAGACAAGTAAATAAAAAGGAAGATAGCAAAAAAAATGAATATAAGAGTGGAAGAGAGAAGGAAAGTAAGATAGATGAGACACACATGGTGATTCAGTGGAAATGTTTGCTATGAAGAATAAAGGTGGATTATAATAAATGAGCAACAGACAGAAAGCAGCATCAAACAGAGGAGAATTAGACAAGTGAAAGGTGGAAAAGTGAAAGAAAATGAAAAGAAGTGACAATGTTCAAAATTAGCAGAGGAAGAGTGTAAGAGATGAAGGAAGAAAAACTCCAAGGAGATGAGGTCTGAAAAGTTTAATATAATTACATTTTACTACAATTACCCTAAAAATTAAAACAATAAAGCTATATTTTATCTTATATGTATTTTTTTTAATACATAACTATATCAAAAAAGAACTAACCTCTTCATCAGAGAAATCAAATTTGTGGACAATGATGGAGTTGACATGGTTGTTGGAAAGAAGGTAATCTAAAAGAAAGTTATAACAAAGTTTAGAAATGGGTAATAATATAAATATGGTGTACATTGTAATGAACAATGGAAAGTAACTAAAACCCTTTTGCTATATAAAGCTGTGATTAGTAGTTAAGTGCTAATCCTACAATTTAAAGATCCTTTATTCAAATCATGTAAATGCCAGAATTTTATTTTCTCATCCAAATGAGTCTGGAAATCTTCACATCATTTATTTAAATCATGTAATCATAGCAACAACAGAAACAACATAAAAAATATAGAACAAAAAAAAGAAATCATCACACCATTTATATAAATTCTGTAAGAAAAAAATTACACCATCAAGCACACAACATGGGTGAATGATATTCACAAAATGAAAAGCTTTGTAAAACAGTAATATAGTAAGGTTACACTCACACAGTGGGGTCTCATTGCTAATATTCCCAAACACTTAATGATATTCACAAATGAAAAGCTTTGTAAAACATTAATATAGTACTATGGTAATACTCACACAGTGAGGTCTCATTGCTAATATTCTCAAACAGAATATTCAGAGTTTGTAGCAACTGGACACAAATGTATCTCCCAGTCCTTTGTCTCAAAATTTTCAGGAAAAATACTAGCATGTTTTTTTCCAAAAAGAAGCTAAAAAGAAAAATATACTAATTATTACATAGGGCATACTCAAATACCAACAAGTATCAATTATTTTCTTCAAATCATGGAGATATAGTCTACCAATAACAACTACAGTTGGAATTTCCAAGTGTACATATTTTGCATTGCTATTTTTCATTTTGTAATGAT
>NW_022738285.1:0-1576 GCF_011630105.1 Anneissia japonica
AGGCCTATAATTAATAACTAGCCCAGGGGGAATATCTTTTGTGTTATTTCCCTTAACGTCGATTTATTAATTGTTCTCTAATTCCTCCATTGTTTAAGTTCCCCTTAAGGTAGGCCTACAGGTTGGTTTTAGTAACATAATAATAATTAATAATAACAATAATAATAATTTCAGCATTAATTACCTTGACCTAAGACGTGTATACTATTTACTAGGCCTATAATTAATAACTAGCCCAGGGGGAATACCTTTTCTGTTATTTCCCCCGTCGATTTTTTAATTGTTCTCTAATTCCTCGATTGTCTAAGTTCCCCTTAAGGTAGGCCTATAGGTTGGTTTTAGTAACATAATAACAACAACAATAATAATAATAATAATAATAAATAATAATAATTTCGGCATTACATGGTCTAGTCCTGTATTCAAGAATCTGCAGATTACTATGCCTGATATTAATAACTAGGCTTAGGCCTCATTTATACATTCATTGGTGCTCTGCCATTTTGGCAGGTCTTATGGCATCCAGTATTTTAGAGCTGCCTCTTCTCAGGTGCCTCTTCTCAGCTCTTCTCTTAATTTGAAAATAACTGTCACCCTGTTTCATTTGATCAAACGCCCCGAGAAACGCGCTTTTCCTTACTCTCTGTGCTTTCCTCGGATGGATCTCGACCAGAAAGCGTTTTTGTAGTTAGGCCTAGGTAATTATGCAAAACCCAGACCTAACTAAAAAATAAAAATTGCCACAGTATGTAAATCAAGTTAAAATAACACTTTTTTACTCGTGCAGCTCACTCGAATATTAGATCCATTAGTATTAGCATGGCAACATGCTGTAGCATGGCAACATCAATGTATTTTTAAAATTTAGACAGCGACGTTCTCTCAGATCAGAAGTTGTTGATGACCTTTTGACCTGAATTCTGCAATATGAGATTTTCGGGTCGATTCAGTCGAGATGGCCCGAGTGGAGTTTCATGTAAATGTTTCGTACGGAAAAAAAAATCGCCAGCGGGAAGCGATTTTTTTTCCCGTACGAAACATTTGCATGAAACTTTATTCGTGCCATCTCGGATTGACTCGACTCGAGTTCGATACGAGGAACAAGAGCAGACACGTCGCAATGTCGTGACGCTCGAGTTTTACTTTTTCTATGTTTACCTACGGTAGGCCTATGAAATCTTACGGATTTATGGGATGTACGTGTGTAACTAACTGTGACCTTCTTGTATGTTATTAAATGTTAGTATAATATCTACAACAACAATAGCTAGTACCCCTCCTTTATAAAGTGTAGATAGGTACACCAAAGGCTGACAGAAAGAATTAGATAAACTACAGGCCTAAAGCAGGCTGAGTTAAGTCCTACCTACCATAGGCCCTCCTACTAGGCCTAGGTCCCTAGGCTAGGGTCCTAGGCTGACACCAACAGTCACGCTTCACATGACGTTGATTGAAATGTTGAAAAAAAGGGGGAAAATTGAAGCATGAAATAAAAAATAGAGTGCATAAGAGAAATATTATTAAATAATAATAAAGAAAATATACCATTCCGGCGTTATTGAACTTGGCCAAACTA
>NW_022738286.1:0-1243 GCF_011630105.1 Anneissia japonica
TTCCCTTAAGCCAGAAATTTCGCAAGCTTTGGATTCATTACTTGAGGAATTGAATAGCGGAGACGCAGCTGCCTTCCGTACACTTACTAAGCGCCCGCCTACCAGATCTACCAGTCGCACCACCAGGCAACCATCTTGCCCTCTATGTTTACAGGCAAAGCGGCCAGACACAAGCCATTTCTTAAGTCAATGCAAGTACTGTACTTACCTGCGTCAGACAAACGCTTCATGGCCCGTACCCGTCTTACTGATGTTTCAGAGGACGAGCCAGTAGACCATTACGAAGACGACTCCGTAGAACCCACAGAGGAACCAGTTTTGGAGCCAGCTGCTCGCCGTTTTAGTACCAACCGTTCACAATATCGATATGTTTCTTAGCCATCGCCCTGTTCGCATTACAATCACAGGCAATATGATTAGACTTTTCACAGCTAGACGTCTCGGTGTTAAAATATCCAAATCAAGCCAGTCCGCTAAACAAGCAGATGGATCTTCTCCACTGAAGGTGGTTGGAGAAACCAAGTTCACTTTATACCGTGACAATGTTGCTTGCTTGTTTGAAGGTTTGGTTATCCAGGACCTGGACACTGAAATCTTAGGGGGTGTAGCCTTTATGAGCACAAACGATATAGCGGTCAGACCAGCCAAATGCGTCATCTACATCAAGGATACCAGATTTACGTATGGTTCAACCAAACCTACTTCCGGGGACCACGAAGTCCGACTTACACATGTATTTCGTGGACCAAATCACCACACCACAATCTGGCCAGGGGGAGTTCATTGAGTTAACCCTACCCGAGGCCACACCCAATGATTGCGAGATTGCTTTGGAGCCAAGAGTCGATACTCGTTCGCTTACTACCAGTGACTTTTGGCCCCCTCCATTCGTCACTCATAGTGTGGGAGGAAAGGTTAGGATATCTAACGACACACAGGAACCACAGACATTACGGCGACACGAACAACTGTGTCAGGCCACACCAGTATACTCTCCCATGGATCACGAACCAGCTACCGCTGAATGTGTCTCAGTCTCTTCTGTGAAGACAATTACATCATCAGTAGATGACGTCATAATTGACCCAGATAAGATCCTCCTCGACACAGAGAGACAACAGCTAGTTAATGTCACTACCGAGTTTCCCGACGTTTTGGATCCCAATTTGCATGGTTACAATGGAGCAGTCGGTCCATTTGCAACCACCATCAACATGGGCCCTACACAGCCACCCCAACGAAG
>NW_022738287.1:0-1791 GCF_011630105.1 Anneissia japonica
CTAGCTATATATTATTTATACTGATTTGTTGTTTTGCGACGTGATGCACCAACTGATTTTCCGAAAGGACACAAATAAGGAATCTTGAAATACGAATGTGTACATCTCGCCGATCTGTTGCGTACGCATTGTGTTGCTGTGTTCTCGATAAAATCGACGACCGTCGGGCTCAGTGAGTGCCCGGCTTTAAAAACGTTCTTAGCAGGTAAACTTTGAATCGCCTGTACAAGACGCATTTTCAATATCTGTCTCTTCTACAGTTTAAACATTTTTGATTGATTTCATTTTATTTGCAAGATCTGAAAGAATATGAAGGAACAAATAGCTATGTAAATAAAAAGAATATTTTTCAAAAATTGTTATTTGAATTTATCAATGAAAAATGACGATGATAATTGGGTACACCTTTTACAGTAGCGTTATCTTTATTATTCTAATTAGAGACCAAAGCTGCAAAAGACCACATGGAAACCCCTGTCCCAAAAGTGGTCTTTAATTAGAGGAAGACCAGTATTTTTTGTTTTGGCCTGATGTTCCGTAGGTATATTGTTTTCCTTACCGATACCCCAAAGAATCGCATGTCAAGCATGTATGACAGTCATGTTTTCACCTGAGAATGTCCAAACAGGAGCATTAGAAAAATGCCATCAGATGAAGCAGCCTCCATAATCATTTATGCTCTGGTTAGTGTACTTTCAGGTTTATAAATGAAAGATACCATATTTACAGATGGAGATAAGATCAGGAAACATAAGAAATGACAAGAAAAGTAAATATTAAGGAAAATTTGAAGGGAAAAGGAAGAAAGACAGGAAGCAAAAGGGAAGGAAAAATGAGAGGCTTTAGGATGAATAGGAAAGTAACAGGCCTTCGAATGATTTCAATTACCAAACTATTGTAATAATAATATTTATTGATAATCAACAAACCAATCATTTGAACTTAATTCAACTAAACTAAAACCCTAAATATTTGATAATAATTTTTGGTACCTTTGCACATTTGTTTTTGGTTTATTTTCTTCTCTGTTGTTGTTAAGCGCCTCGAGGTTGTGACAACATGAGGCGCTAAATAAATTATTATTATTATTATTATTATTATTAGATAACCCAATGTGTTATTGCATGGTATAAATCAAACCATGGAAGAAATAGTTTAGAACTAATTTCTCCACAATCAAACTCTAATGAAAAATAACACGCCAGAGTGTTCAGAACGCTGCTGCACGTGTTACAGTACTTACCGTCAACAGCAACTACGACAATACCTACTTGAAAATCATTACATAAATTAATATTTCAAATCTTCTAACCCCAGCTACAAAACTTTGGAATGATCTTCCAAATAATATAAAATTATATTTTAAGAATTCAAAACACTCCGCAAAACTCATCTCATTGAATTTGATTAGAAAACTGTAAAACTCTGCTTAACGATTTGCTCTTGTATTAGGAAGCCATTATTAAGTATTGAAAGAATAGTTATTTTTTAATGAAAAATATAATTTAAAAAAAAGGATTGGGAATAAAAGGAAAAATAAAGGAAGTAATGTAACGAACAAAAAGGATTTCACAAGAGTTTGTATTTGGTGCACCATACTGCCTTCCGATACAGGGCGAACCTAATCTGGTTTTAGTTTTTAATTCATTTATTTACATAGGCCTACAGTGTAAATTACTGGGAGGCTCCCGGATAATTTGATGATAAAGTAGAATATTGTAAATCAATTAATACTAAAAAAAAAATATCAATGATCCGACGATCCGAACATTATTAAGCTGTATATTTTTA
>NW_022738288.1:0-835 GCF_011630105.1 Anneissia japonica
TGCTTGCAACCTTACGACACAGACCCGGAACGCATCGTCGAGGACCTGACCGAGCTCGGAAGTTTCCTGTTCGGAGCATTGTGTTTGGAAGACGTCAGACGCTGTTACAGAATCTGTCTCCAGTTGAAAGAAGCCTGTCAGGCGCAACCGAAATTTGCGTATTATTTCATGGACTGTAAAGAAACTTTGAAAAACATTGTATGGGGTGTAACGTTGTAGGGGAGATACATCGTTTGTCGTTATAATCTTTAAAGAAAATATTTGTATTCGTTAAAGAATAAATTTCTTGTTTGCAATCGAAAATTAAAAAAATAAGTCTTACATCGATATTGTCGTACACTTTGTCTTTTTTTTATTTGCTTTGATCGTGTCATCCAACAGCCTACATATGTCTTTTTATAGGAGCGCAAATATTGTCAGAGCTACCACTCTTTCAGCTACCACGAGAAAGTGCACTTGCACACAGATTTCTTTAATTAACATTTCCTGTAGCCACTGATGTACAACATATTGGGTCTTTTTATTATAAACGTTCCGTGGCAAAACAACGTATGTTTGCATGTTTGAAACTTAGTAATAAGTTTTTGAAATTGTGCATGATGATACATATGTATATATTGGGATATTAATTACAATCATTCGATTATTGCAAAGTTATTAGCGATATTCACATATACGTTGTTTTGCTTTAATGAACATCAGTAACGAGTTTGTTTTTTTTTGCCAAACTCCATCGGCTCAAAAACAGTTTTTGAATACCAGAAGAGTCAAAAACAAAGTATGTTCATCGTAGATACGTTGTAACGTGACTCTGCAGGACGTAAGCACGACCTCG
>NW_022738289.1:0-1573 GCF_011630105.1 Anneissia japonica
GAGTGGGACCGGAGGTCCTGTTTAATAGCCCCCACCACTTTAATTTTCCTCATTTTCTTACTGGTATGTGGGAGGGGTGTAAATGTAGGTAACGATTGCTCGAAAACGGCAGATTGTTCCTAGAAATCCCTTCGTGGGATTATGGTGTAATACCCCCTCATTCAACCCATCGAAATTAGAGTGGGACCGGAGGTCCTGTTTAATAGCCCCACCATTTTATTTTCACTCATTTTTGTACTGGTTGCGGGAGGGGTGTAAATGTAGGTAACGATTGCTTGAAAACGGCAGAAACTTTGTTGGGGTGATTGAGGGGGTATCACACCATAATCCTACCTAGGGATTTTCAGGAACAAATTGCCGGTTTGAGAAATGGTTACCTACATTTACACCCAAATCATAATGAAAACGAGCGAAAATTATAAAAAGGTGGGGCTATTAACCGGACCTCCGGTCCCAATCTAACTTTGTTAGGGGTGATTTAGGGGTTATCGCACCATAATCTTACCAAGGGATTTTTAGGAACAATTTTCCGTTTTTGAGAAATCGTTGCCTACATTTTTACACCCTCAACAGTATGAAAATGAGTGAAAATTATGAAAAGGCGGGGTTATTAAACCGGACCATCAGTCCCACTCTAACTGAGTTGGGGTGAATGAAAGGGTACCACACCATAATCCCACCAAGGGATTTTCAGGAACAATCTGCCATTTTCGTGAAATTTACTCTATATTTATACTCGTCCAGCCTAAAAATTCCTTCCACCTGAAATTTAGTGGAAATTTTTTAAAGTGGGGCTAATAAACGGTATCCCCGGTCCCACTTTAACCTCGATGGGGTGAATAATGTAGGCACACACCATAATCCTACAAAGAGATTTTCAGGAACAATCTGCCGTTTTCGAGAAATCGTTACCTACATCTACACCCTAACAGTATGAAAATGAGTGAAAACTATAAAATGATGGGGCTATTAAACCGAACCTCCGGTCCCACTCCAACGCTTTTGGGGTGATTGAAGGGGTATTACACCATAGCCTTACCAAAGGATTTCCAGGAACAATCTGCCGTTTTAGAGTAATTCAAGTTCTCCCTAAATTTACACCCCTTCCGCCTAAAAATTCCTCCCACCTGCAATTTAGTGGAATTTTTTGTTTAAATGGGGCTATTAAACGGTACCCCGGTCCCACTTTAACTTCGATGGGATGAATCAGGGAGTATCACACCATAATCCTACCAAGGGATTTTCAAGAACAATCTCCCGTTCTCAATAAATCTTTACCTATATTTGCACCCAACAGTGTGAAAATTAGTGAAAATTATAAGAAGGTGGGGGCTATTAAACAGGACCTCCGGTCCCACTCTAACTTTGATGCGGTGAATGAGAGGGTATCACAACATAACCCCATGAAGGGATTTCCAGGAACAATTTGCCGTTTTCGAGCAATCGTTATCTACATTTACACCCCTCCCGCATACCTGTACGAAAATGAGAACAATTAAACTGGTGGGGCTATTAAACGGGACCTCCGGTCCCACTATAACTTCGATGCAGTGAATGAGGGGGTATCACAACA